>NW_004797420.1:441835-446767 GCF_000002075.1 Aplysia californica
TCTCACTTCTCCTGAGCACTTACAAGAAATAATACATGTATGAGTGTCTAGTGTAAACCAATGCACATGCCATCTATCACAAAGGTAAAAGCCAATCAACACCCCACAAAGGTAAAAGCCGATCACCCCCCCCCCCCCCCCGGTCTCTTTCTCTCTGTCTCTGTCTCTGTTTCTCTCTGTCTCTGTCTCTCTCTCTCTCTCTCTCTCTCTGTCTCTCTCTCTCTCTCTCATCCACTGTCTCCCTCATTTCCATAGTTAGAGTGCGCGCGCACAAAGTTACAGAGCACGCACGCGCGCACGCACGTATACACAGACACGCGCGCGCAGGCCTACATAACTCTCCTAAAATTACCCACACTCACGCAGGCCTTTCTGAGTTCCACGTAAATTCCATTCCTAATGTCACGTTCAGCTTGTGCCACAATATGTTCCGGTGGGGAGGGAAAGACGTTCTGTTATTCTTCCCAAAGTCAAACTGACTTGTCAGAATGTGTAACGGTCACACACTCACGGTTCACTGCAGCGCGTGAGTCAAGTCCAAGTGTTGGTGGGAACTCACTCAAGTGATAGATGTGAGAAGGTGAGGGCCGAACGACCGAGTGGAAGCGGGGGTCCGTCTTGACTGTCTGTGTTGGTCAGCTGTCGGACTCACAGTTTTCTAAAGTACATCTAGTTGGTATGTCTGCTGGGTGATGCTATAAATGCATGTCTGTCCGTCGTCCACGGCCGGTCATTGTCTTATTGTAAATATGTCTTACGCCCCCCGCAACACACTTTACATCATATTGGAGGCTTAATGGTTTGACCTCGGGTGTCACAGACTACTCGAGTAATGTGCAGTAATTCCCTGAAGACGGAAATACTCGACCTTTTCCCGTTTGTTTCATTTGAGAATCGAACTCAAGACTTAATCGTACAAAGCAAAAGAACCAAACCGTTTACAACGAGAGAGAGAGAGAGAGAGAGAGAGAGAGAGAGAGAGAGAGAGAGAGAGAGAGAGAGAGAGAGGGGGGGGGGGGAGAGGGAGGGAGAGAGAGAGGAGAGAGGGGGGGGGAGGGGGGTAACTCTCGTAAGGATAAAAAGTATGTTTAGATGTGCTTTGTGGGCTTTACGTAACATTCAACAAAAAACGTAACTGTTAGTGGGGAACCCTTTCACCGTGTGTGTTGGTTTCTAATTTTCACTTCTTGTCCGGTAAACTTGTTTTTACCCAAAAATATTCTGATCTCAAACCTACGAATCACGAGCGAAGATGTTACATAATTGTGAGCTTTCCTGTACGTGGGAAGAGATCATGTTTACCTGTACGGCCCATACATGAACTTGGAAAAACACACTAAGCAAAGCGTTTACCGACAACTTCGCGGATTTATTATTTTCCCATGGCCCTTTATTCAACTGTTCAATAAATGTACTACAAGAAAGTACCTGTTTTTTAAAGTAATGTAGTTCAACAAAGCTCGAACGACATCGAACGGCTTTGAACTTAAACAAAAACGTTTTTTTTTAGGAGACGTTTTCATCGAAATTTTACGCTCAATGGTGTGCACAATCGTGTCGCAAAAACTACAAACGGCGTTTAGAGCAACTTAAGCAGCATGTTCTTCGTTGAGGTCTGTAGCAACGTTACGGTAGTAAGTCTGGCGAACAGAATTACATTTTACTTGGTCGAGACGAGATGGCCGCGAAAACAAGACATTCTCGGCTGTTCGCTTCTGCTAGATCTTGACCTGTGATCCGCTATGCTCTCCAGCGACGTGTGCGCCATCGTGACCCCTCATATGTATGGGACGTCAAGTCGTAAGATATGTTAATCTAGCCATAACCTGCTGAGAGAGAGAGAAAGAGAGAGAGAGAGAGAGAGAGAGAGAGAGAGAGAGAGAGAGAGAGAGAGAGAGAGAGAGAGAGAGAGAGAGTGAAATTGTATTTGTGTGAGTCAAGTGCCTGTGCTTGGAATTGTGCGTGTGCAAGAGTATGGACACGTGGACATAAGTGCGCGTGTATTTGTGCGTGTGTGTGCTCGCGTGTGTGTGTGTGTGTGTGTGTGTGTGTGTGTGTGTGTGTGTGTGTGTGTGTTTATAGATCTATGTCAGTTTTCATGCGCACGCGGACAAGTGTGTACATTCGTGTGAGTGTACGGGAAAATTAAAGATTTGTTTGAGCATGTTAGAGTGTTTGCGGAGAAAAACCGACTTTTGCTACCGGCACTCCAAAGGAATACTCACGGCTGTCCAGAGCTCACTCGTGGGTGGTGGGATGGCGCCACTGGCGTGACGTATTTACTTACTACCCAACTGATATTTCTGTGTGTCTGTCCAGCTCTTTCCCACCACTAAATTACCGTTATCATTATCTATAGTGAGCTCCCAAACTAAGAGCTCACTCTCACCCGGTCCTCACGGCGCCCGACCCACACCGTAAGAATTTCTCGATTCACTCCTTGCCCAAGACCGTTGCCCAGTCCGATAGATCGGCTTACCAGGCTATGTCCTGGCCAGAAGCCATCGCATGCTGTCGGTCTTGAACTGTGGAGCAGAACTAGAACCCATTGCTGCAGAGTGCCAGGTTACGCACACAAAGTATTTTTATCAAACGTTTCCTTGTTACACGTCGACCTAAAGTTAAAGCGCTCTCAAAAACGATTACGTCCCCGTTATGTGCAGCGAGTTTGGCCTCAGAATCATGCACGCAGTGACCCCAAACCAGGCTCATCAATGTTAAAATTACACAAAGTCGAGTGACACACATGTTACGGACGCTATACAATGAGATCTATACATTAAGTGTCCCAAAGCGAGACTTTAGCAACTTGGTCAGAAAAGTTAAGTCCCTAAGGAACCAATTTCAAACTTGGCTCGTCATAATGGTAGGCTACCTGCTCCTTTAGTTGAATGTCACCTGCTACAGCGAATTCCTATTTAGAGGTATGCCGTGAGGTGACCAGCAGGCTATGGTGCTGAGATGGTTACTTTTAGTATATTGTAGTATATTTAGTAGTAGCCTACTTGATGTATGCACTGGTTTAACTTATGGTCGGTAGTGGAGAGTGGATGTGTGGCTGTGAGTCACTTGTTAGTGAAAGTCCCAGACAGAATCGGTTATAATAAATTTATATGGAGGGAGTTTTGGAGCAACCATGATTTTTCACTTAAGTTTCTCTCTATATCTCTTTTTCTATTCTGTTTCTCCAATGTCTGTCAATCTCTCTCTCTCTCTCTCTCTCTCTCTCTCTCTCTCTCTCTCCCTCTCTCTGTGTCTGTCTGTCTGTCTGTCTCTGTCTCTCTCTCAAGTGAGTGAATGAGCAAGTGAAGAATATGCTCATACACTAAAGCATGCACACAATAATGTTAAAGAGGACATTAAAGGGTCTGAAGAGGACTAAAATGGGTATATAAGAGCAGGTAAACCATAATTCATCTCTGATTTATCCTAAATTCAGTGGATAGTGTTGATGTCGAAGGGGAAAAGCTTTGCTCTTTGCCCAAATCGTATCCGACTTCCGCTTTCCTGCTGTGCAAAATCTCAAAGGCACTTGACTTAATACGTTGTAACTCTTTTCAACACTGACATTTATATTTGTGGTGTAGTGAGTAGACACTTCGCATTGGGTGGTTGGCGGGTGCTCTGGTGTTGTTTGCTTCTTCTTTCCTATCAAACATCTATTGTAGTTCTCTCCCCCTTCTTCTGTTTTATGTTTGTTACTCTCTTGTAACACCTCTAATCTTCTGGCGCCCATATGACCTTATATGCAGTTGCGAGCGCTGTAAAACCTCTACTAAAACTTAAACTAGAGACTTCGCTATTGCACTCTGGAAACATTACTTCGAGAATGGGGACAAATTTTATCGCGTATCTCGCTTTTTCTGTTGGGTGGGGATGAGTATCCCTCCTAAATTATTGAATTGTGTAAATGGGTATGTAATACACCTAAATTTAACTCAACACAACATGCAGGGTATTTTATGATGACCAGCAGCACGGTTCCCCCATTTTTCATGCACTGAAATTGAGATTATTTTATATTATTCTGCTTTTGGAGGGATGTTTACTGTTTTGAACTTTACACTGGCATCTGGCCTTGGCAGGCATGATCTCCTCAACTTACAATTACAATGCTCTTTATTCAAAACACAGCTTTCACAAGGGACATCTTGAGTGTAAATTACCCCTGATTATGGATTCCACACACACTATGACCAGGGGTACATAAACCCCAACAAGTGATGTAGCCTACAGAACATATACGTGTGGTATCAAATATAATATATACTCCTAATCATGAGACTTTAAGTTTGTGTTAAGATGAGAGACCATCTCCAACCTATATATGCATAAATGATCACAAAACCATACTTAATCTTTTCGTCTTTTGACGCAGCGATCTTAAATTCGTCTTTTGACGGAGCGTGGACACAAGAAGTGATAAAATATACCAGCATTCCATAACAAAAATATTCGCACATGATGACATCCTTTATCTCCGGCTCTTAACCTTGCATTTAACTATACTTTGGACATCTCATTCATTCAACATATTATGTTACTGAACAGTAACTAGCTATAGTATTTTTCTACTAAGTAATATAATGCCGCAGCTATTCGGACTCGAGTCGCAATCACTAAGTGTACTCGGTATGAAGCAAACATGCAATTCTACCTTTGCCTTCTTCGGTTTCTATGATCTGGCCAAGGAATTTACAACAAATGGACGCCGACCGTGGTGACCCAGTGCGAACTGTGGTCTTTTCTTTACAAAGGATGATAATGTAATAGTAGGGGCGGGCAGTGGGCAACGGTATGGGAGGGAATATAGATCTATACTATGCTAAAAAAAAAGAGGTAACGTGGTGGGGCAGGCCTGGGGAAGTAAGATGGAGAAAGAAAAAGTTAAAGAGAAAGAGGAATTTTGTAAGAGAGAGAGAGAGAGAGAGA
>NW_004797420.1:446867-450772 GCF_000002075.1 Aplysia californica
GCAACCATGATTTTTCACTTAAGTTTCTCTCTATATCTCTTTTTCTATTCTGTTTCTCCAATGTCTGTCAATCTCTCTCTCTCTCTCTCTCTCTCCCTCTCTCTCTCTCTCTCCCTCTCTCTGTGTCTGTCTGTCTGTCTGTCTCTGTCTCTCTCTCAAGTGAGTGAATGAGCAAGTGAAGAATATGCTCATACACTAAAGCATGCACACAATAATGTTAAAGAGGACATTAAAGGGTCTGAAGAGGACTAAAATGGGTATATAAGAGCAGGTAAACCATAATTCATCTCTGATTTATCCTAAATTCAGTGGATAGTGTTGATGTCGAAGGGGAAAAGCTTTGCTCTTTGCCCAAATCGTATCCGACTTCCGCTTTCCTGCTGTGCAAAATCTCAAAGGCACTTGACTTAATACGTTGTAACTCTTTTCAACACTGACATTTATATTTGTGGTGTAGTGAGTAGACACTTCGCATTGGGTGGTTGGCGGGTGCTCTGGTGTTGTTTGCTTCTTCTTTCCTATCAAACATCTATTGTAGTTCTCTCCCCCTTCTTCTGTTTTATGTTTGTTACTCTCTTGTAACACCTCTAATCTTCTGGCGCCCATATGACCTTATATGCAGTTGCGAGCGCTGTAAAACCTCTACTAAAACTTAAACTAGAGACTTCGCTATTGCACTCTGGAAACATTACTTCGAGAGTGGGGACAAATTTTATCGCGTATCTCGCTTTTTCTGTTGGGTGGGGATGAGTATCCCTCCTAAATTATTGAATTGTGTAAATGGGTATGTAATACACCTAAATTTAACTCAACACAACATGCAGGGTATTTTATGATGACCAGCAGCACGGTTCCCCCATTTTTCATGCACTGAAATTGAGATTATTTTATATTATTCTGCTTTTGGAGGGATGTTTACTGTTTTGAACTTTACACTGGCATCTGGCCTTGGCAGGCATGATCTCCTCAACTTACAATTACAATGCTCTTTATTCAAAACACAGCTTTCACAAGGGACATCTTGAGTGTAAATTACCCCTGATTATGGATTCCACACACACTATGACCAGGGGTACATAAACCCCAACAAGTGATGTAGCCTACAGAACATATACGTGTGGTATCAAATATAATATATACTCCTAATCATGAGACTTTAAGTTTGTGTTAAGATGAGAGACCATCTCCAACCTATATATGCATAAATGATCACAAAACCATACTTAATCTTTTCGTCTTTTGACGCAGCGATCTTAAATTCGTCTTTTGACGGAGCGTGGACACAAGAAGTGATAAAATATACCAGCATTCCATAACAAAAATATTCGCACATGATGACATCCTTTATCTCCGGCTCTTAACCTTGCATTTAACTATACTTTGGACATCTCATTCATTCAACATATTATGTTACTGAACAGTAACTAGCTATAGTATTTTTCTACTAAGTAATATAATGCCGCAGCTATTCAGACTCGAGTCGCAATCACTAAGTGTACTCGGTATGAAGCAAACATGCAATTCTACCTTTGCCTTCTTCGGTTTCTATGATCTGGCCAAGGAATTTACAACAAATGGACGCCGACCGTGGTGACCCAGTGCGAACTGTGGTCTTTTCTTTACAAAGGATGATAATGTAATAGTAGGGGCGGGCAGTGGGCAACGGTATGGGAGGGAATATAGATCTATACTATGCTAAAAAAAAAGAGGTAACGTGGTGGGGCAGGCCTGGGGAAGTAAGATGGAGAAAGAAAAAGTTAAAGAGAAAGAGGAATTTTGTAAGAGAGAGAGAGAGAGAGAGAGAGAGGGGGGGGGGGCTGCCTTATAAGGCTGATTTAATACATTATAACGAATTTATCCTTTTGTAGTCGTGAAACGCACTGCAATAGCCTTCCAGTAGTTTAAAAGGAGACTATTCAGACTGGAGTATAGACTTCGCTTACGGTACAACCGGTGATTGCGCACGTGCACTGGAATTTGAGTCTGAATAGCCTCAGGTGGCTGTTCGGACTTGAGTTCGAATGGTCTCTTCGAAGTATTAATTGTCTGTAATATGGGGATAAAGTGTAAAATTCACTTTACTTTGTCCTCATCATCAACCACCAGTGCCAGATCTGCGACAGACATCGGCAACCATGGTTTGTCTCCATTCATTCCTTTGCTCCGATGCTCTCAAAAAAGCTACATTTCCCTGATCTTTCCCTGTTACCCATTTGTTTAGAGGTCTCTATCTAGATCTCTAGATCTAGATCTAATCTAGATATCTAGAAAAGAATCCCGATCTACCTTGCAACTTTGGCGTCATTGTTGGATCGCAATATGTATAAATGATCTAGATCTAGATATCTAGACCTAGAATCTAGATTCCTAGACCTAGATCTAGAGATCTAGAATCTAGATCTAGATCTAGACTTGGACAAAAACAACCCGAAAACAAAATAAAACAACCAATCTAGATCTAGATCTAGATTCTAGATTTAGATTAGATCTAATCTAAATCTATTAAACAAACAATCAAAAACAAAAACAAAACCCGACCGAAATCCCCGACTCTTCGACTTCTCCAAGTTCTACGCTGGTGCTTCTTGAGTGAAGCTGAGGAAATCCCGTAATATTTGTCTGACGTGCATTGTGCTCGTTTCAAGAGGCTCAAAATCATGAAATTCTGAATAGCTTTGCACGACTTTAGTAATACACTTACCTTCGTAGGGTACAGAAGTAAGCATTGAGTAACCATTGAGAACCAGCAGAGGCAACTTATCTACAACTTTAAATCACTGCCGATACGGAAGTGTTGAAAAGTTGAAAGTTTGTACTACTTGTTACGCTCTTCTCTTCCAGAAGTACAAAATAATGCAATGGAAATGTTGACCCACTTGTTGAAAAGCCGAAACCGAAGGGAAGTAACCATAAAATTGAAAGTCTGTATTCTACAAATATAGAGAGTTGTGTCCCTTCTTCTTTATCGAGGTTCTCGGAATGCTTTTTGCCAGTCCGTCCATCCGTCTATCCACCAATCAGTCCGTCCTTTTCTTGTTCATCCTAAAATGACCTTAACAGTCTGTATGTATATAGTCATCTGTCTGCCTGCCTACTGTCTTGAGTATTTGCCTGTTTTGTTTCTAATTAATGAAGTTGATACGTGGGGGGTTGGAGGGCGCCACTGATAGGTCCTCTTCTTCTTTCCATCTGTTGTTTCTGTCTGTCTGTCTTTCTTTTTCCCAGGACTAAATGACTATTATTGTGTCGATGTTCTTCTCTTTGCTCAAAGGAATAAAAAAAATTTGAAATGTGAAACGTAAAGCATGACCTAAATGTTTAACGGAAATATTGTATGTGGCCTCGTCCTCAGGCAATTCGTGGAGCAATGCTTCAAGCCGTTCTCTGCATCCCTCACCGAGCAAGGCATTTACCTGCAGCTCAACAGGGAGACCACCGAGTACATCTCGGACCTACGGACCCAAGCCAACCAGTACGGACCCTTCTCCATCAGTTTGTTCTCCCTTTGTTGATGCTGTTCTTTGTGTGTTTTCTTTTATTATTACACACACATGCGCGCGCGCACCACACACGTACATACACACACACATACACACACATACACACACGCACATACACACACATACACACACACATACACACACATACACACACACACATGCACACACACACACAGACACACACACACACACACACACAGACATACATCTCTCTCTGCCTGGTTCTCTGTGTATAAGGGTTAGACAGGTAAAATCTCTCTCTCGCGTTCTCTCTCTCTCTTTCTTTCTTTCTCCCTCTCTCTCTCTTTCTTTCTCCCTCTCTCTCTCCCTCTCTTTCTTTCTCTCTTTCTCTCTCTTTCTTTCCCTCTCTCTCTCTCTCTCTCTCTCTCTCTCTCTCTCTCTCTC
>NW_004797420.1:450872-452698 GCF_000002075.1 Aplysia californica
CTCTCTCTCTCTCTCTCTCTCTCTCTCTCTCTCTCTCTCTCTCTGTTTGTGTGTGTGTGTGCATGTTTCTTTCACTGTGGTTTTTAGTGGTACTTCACAGTGAAAAGATGGTGGTTGAACTTGTTTCTCAGTAGGCCTTGAGCAATTGGTATGAACCTGGGTGTGGTGGTTTCATATGGTTTACAGGGAAATATAGCGTAGAAGAACCAAGGTTAAAAATTTCTTTATACTCTTTTTTTTTCTTCAGGTTTTTGTCATGCGTCGTGTTGTGAAATTGATGTCTCTTCTTTTTTTTCTTCCGTCTTGCTTTGTTCCTGCACTCAGTCGCGACAGTTATTGTGTCAATGAGTTTCTTGTTACTCAAACATACAAACTAATAGATCTGTAGGCCTGCATGTGTCTGAATTGCGTATGAAATGTGCAGTACCTCTTTGTTCCCAGGCGAGAGGTAGTCCTTTACACAGGTCTGAACCCAGATCTACAACGCAGAATCAAACTGGCTGAGGCTGACCTCAAGGTGAGCTGAGAGTGGTCATCCTTCTGCCCCTTCCCTCCACCTTCTTGTCCTCATGCTCTTAAAAAGAGTAAGGCAGCAAAAGAGAGAGAGAGAGATGGAGAGACAGACAGACAGACAGACAGACAGATGAAGAGGCACAGATACAAAGACATAGCAAATCAATGGAAAGGAAAAGAAAGACTCCAATAATTCCAATGGTGTTTTCCCTAGGCTTTCTTAAATCTAAGATGGCCTAATAGTGCTTGCCTCTTGCACAAGACAAATGAACCCAAGCTTTAGAGGCTCCTTGTCTCTGTGTGATAAATAGTCAGGCGACTCGTTTTTATTTGCATTAAATTTAAATACTTCTCATCTGTTAACGTAATTGGCACGTACACATAACGCATGGTAATGGTGAATAGCACAGCATGGTACTGTTCTGAATAGATTAGTCTACAAGATGCGTTAGGGTGCTATTTTGACTTGGCTTGAAAATCAAATGAATCATTGAACATGCTTTAAAAAAGTTGATTCTCCAGATGCGTTGAATGAAGTTGTTTTTTTTTAATTTTGAAAATTTCCTTCCAAGCTATTATCAACATTTCAAAGCAAAAGAACTGCTTTCTGTCCGTAGCAGTTGGGTTCTTTGTCACTGCATGCAGAAAAAGAGAATTTGAGTCCCTGCATAGGGAAGTTATTTCATCAAGTATCTATGTCATTGTACATGGATGTGTATCTTGTGCGGTCTTGGTTGACTCTGTCAGGCAGGGTTGAAGCAGCCCACCTCCTACACAATCAAAACAGTGTTGATATGGGCACAAGGCATTAACTATCATTTGGTCGCTTTTAAGGACAAGGGGGCTATCCCGAAAAATGTTCTTTTGAGAAAATCGAAGATGAAGTTTTTGCCCCTTGTTCAGTTTCTTTAAAAGACAAGTTGCGTTTTCTCTATAACCAAACAAATATTCACACCAATGAAACCAAACTTCTCCTATAGGTAGGGCAATGCCCACTTTTGGTGTAGGTCAACATTTCTGGAAACCCCCAAAATCTGGGTTACCTCGCTTGTCCTTAAAAGCGACCATTTATGACCATCAGTACAAGTATCGACATGTCACTTAAAAGGTCGAAAGTTTGAAGTTTGAATTTTTCTTGCCTGGCTTTTTTTCTATATTCTCTCAAGGGTAAAAAAGGCAAAAGGGTCGCTGATATAGCTTTTTGACCCTAAGTGAGCCAGCCTCTAAGAGGTGTGGCAAATAGGAATGCTTTCCTCCACAATCTCAGTGATTGTAGTGGTGAAGGGGTGAAAGGGGGGGGTGGGGTGGTGATA
>NW_004797420.1:453671-475961 GCF_000002075.1 Aplysia californica
CCCACACAGTTAACCATCTTGTACACGTCACGTCTGCTGGAGGAATTCTACCCTGAGCACGTGATCCGACGAATGAAGCACAGTGAGGAGGACTTCTGGGAACAGCTGGACCTGGAATTCAGGGACTGGAGAGGTCTGTCAGGGTCACTGTAGCAGGGTTCTGGGGGGTAGGGGGTGTGGCGATGCTAGTGGTTTTGTTCTAACAGTGGAATTATGATGGTAGAGGTGGGTCATGATGATAATGGTATTGTTGCACTTGTGTTGTCATGGTGATAGTGGTGCAATGATGGTGATGTGGTGGTGGGAATAGTGGTGATGATGATGTGGGGATTCTGGTGATGGGGATGTGGTGGTGAGGATAGTGGTGATGTGGTGATGGTGATGGTGGGTATAGTGGTTATGTGGTGGGCATAATGGTGATGGTGATGTGATGGTAGTATGGTAGTGTGGTGGTGGTGATAGTGATGTGATGGTGGGAATAGTGGTGATGTGGTTGTGAGGATAGTGGTGCTGTGGTGATGGTGGCTAGGTGGTGGGGATAGTGGTGATGGTGATGTGATGATGATGTCAGGATGGTAGTGTGGTGGTTGGGATAGTGGTGATGGTGATGGTAGTGTGGTGGCAGGGATAGTGATGTGATGGGGATAGTGGTGATGGGGATGTGGTGGTGGGGATAGTGGTGATTATGACGTGGTAGGGACAGTCATATGCTGATGTTAATGGCTTTGTAATAGGGTTGAGGTGATACTGATGGTTGAGGGATAGCGGTGCGGTGGTTGTGGTTGTGATGGTTGCATGGTGATGGTGTTAGTGACCTGGTACCAACAGTGGTGTTATGATATTGGTATGTGGTGACACCGTGCTTGTGTTGTTGTGGCAGTAGTGATGTGGTGGTGAATGTGGTTGTTTGATGTGGATGTGATGGTAATGTGTTAGTGATAATGGTGTGGTGGAATAGAAGTGATGGTAACAACAGTGACTGTATCAGTAGTGGTGTAGATAATGATGTGATTGAGTTAGTAATATGGTGTGGCTCAACACCTTTTATGTCTATTCAAAAACACATTTGCTTGTGTTGATAATGATATGATTGAGTTAGTGATATGGTGGTTGATGGAGATGATGGTGGTGGTTCAAATTTCTTTTTTTTTTGGCTCAACGCCTTTTATGTGTATTTAAAAACACATTTAATTTGCTTGTGGGTTTTATGCAAAAACATTGATTGAAGGCACCAAAAAAATTGTAAATTTGCAGTTTCCAAGGACAATCAAGCTTTGGAAGTTACCAAACTGTGGCAGCTATTTTCTCACAAATTTTACCTCTGATACCATGTGGCCCCCACCTCCTTCAGTCACAAATAAAATGTCTCGACTTCTATTCAAATTAAACTGGTATTTTTTCCACTTAAAAGCAGACAAATAAACCTGCTTTTAGATGCCCAGAAACTGACGAACACCTGGTTTCACCGCCTCGTGACACAGTATATAAGAATTTTGAGGCTGTTGAAAGAAAAACTTAAAATGGTAAGTGGGTTTTTCAAAAATAGATTTATTTAGGTCATGTCTTCGTTCCCTAGCTGTTCTTGAAAACAACAATGAACTCTGGCTGTAGTGATAATGCTCTGAGGTCAAATAGCGTGAGTGAGTGCTTGTTTTATTACATCAATGGTATCTTTTTTCTGTAGGTTTTGCCATGAAGAAACTGAAGGAGATCTTTGCCCCGTCTTTCCTGGTGCCTTTGGAGGAGACCGACAACTCCTTCCAGCTTAAGGTGACACATACACACACAAACATACCCACGTGTGTGTGTGTGCATACACAAAAACACTCATGCACACACACCTCCTCCAACCGTACATTTTCCATGATTGTGATAATCGTTGCCATTGTGTTCATTTCTTCATGATAACTGTAGCATTACTAGCATCTGCGTTTGTCGCGGCCCGACCCGCGATTCGCGGAAGCGATTTTTGGCAAATTTTGGTCCGCGAATGGCGGCCGCGATTTTTGCATTAAAAAACACCCCCCCAAAAACACCGCTCGGGAATTTAAAAAATCGAAAAACAAACCACAGGGATTAAAAATCAAGAAACTAAAATGGAAAACATACAAAAACCCAAAAATAATGAAACCGAACCTCATTAACTTTACTTTTAGAAAGAAAAACTAGAAAGTTTACTTTCACTTCACTTCCTCTCTTTCTCACTTGTTGACACCACGTTGATTTGTTATTTTCATGGAAATTTCATGTGAAGAATAAGTACATTACGTACTATTTATGTATTGCTGTTTCCTTTTAATTTGTCTCTCTTTATTGTGTTTTGATTCTCCTTGTTATTGTTCTGACGTGTTCTTTTTTTCAGTTTTTGATGTTGCTTTTGGGGGGGGGGGGGGGGGTTGGTGTTGTTGTTTTTTTAAAGCATTTTTTACAGCGCTCGCAACTGCATAAGGTCATATTAGCACGCAGGACACGTTAAACTATTTCAGTCGGTAGGAAATTTTGAATTTTGCCTGGGTGGCGGCCGAAGCCTACTCTTATCGATTTTAGACCACCAAGGGATCTTGAATATGCGCAACTTGCACACGGGACCTCTAAGATTTTTCGCCCTTGTCCGAGAAGGCTATGTGTAGATCTTTCCTACAAGAAGATCAGGGGTGTGGCGGAAAGACAGTAGTAAGAAGGAGCCTAGGAGTAGCAGTAGAAAGGCTGCAAAAAAGAGTCAGGAGCCCAGAGGAGGGGGCAAAGGAGGTGAGAGGGTGGGGACAGGAAGAGGAGACGAAAGCAGACGACAGAACGATGCTAGAGAGCAGGAAAGGAGCTGAAAGGAGACAATTCTAGTGAAGAAATTTTTTTTGGTCGTTAGCCGGATTCGAAACCGGGACCTTTGAATGAGAGGCTAGCACCTTAGCCTCTAGGCCACGAGAGCCCCCGTTTCTTATGTTTATATAGCGTTTGTATAATATATAATTTGATGTTGTTCCCACCTTTTTTAAAAATACAAAAATGTGTTATGCTAGAGCGTGTCTCTACCAAAACGGAATACTGACACTGACAGGCCCATTGTGTGTGATTCCATAATTTACTTGTGAGTTTAACATGAAGTAATATCCTGTACTTTAAAAAAAAATTACACACGTTTAGGGTTAAATGCTAATCTTGGGATAGGTTAACACATATCTTTATTTGTCAATTTTTGTAGTTGTTTATGTGCTGTTCTAATTTTGATTTCATTCTGTTGTGGAAACTTTTTTTTTACGTTTTACATCCTATGTTGCTACAAATGATAATCTGGTTGCATAAAACAGAACACAAGAAATTCTGGTGCTTTAGATGAAGTTAACTCTATGAACATGCTATATAATATACATCGTCACAGAGAGTTGAAAGCTTGAAAATTAAAGACAACTTTTTTGGCAACTTTTGCCATTTTTGTGGCAGCTTTTGGCAACTTTTGGAGAAAAAAAAATGGCAACAAACGCAGATGCTAGGCATTAGCTCTTTATCTTCGTTGGGGTAAACTCACTATGCCAGGTCCCTTCTTTGGTACTAAATCTAAAAATGACAAAAACGTCATTAATGGGTCATTAAATCAGAACAAGTGAACCTATCTTGAAAGTTTTTCATCTAATGAATGAACTCCCGATATAAGAGACCAATTTTCCGCAATAACCAAAAAGAAATTTGATGTCAAAGTCGTCGTAAAGGAATAGGGCTCACCGGCACAAGGGTTCTGATCTCGAGCCACAGGGAGTGGCTTGCCGGAGATAAAGAGTTAACAACCATAGCAACAAATTAACAGCAGCATAAGGAATACAAGCAGAAAGCTTTATTTAGTTAATTTAGAGACCTCTTCAGAATTTTAAAAAAAATAATTCAGAATACTACATCATGCACTGTGAATTGGGACTCACAGCACAGTATCAATGTGTTGAATATGTAAAGCTGACAACATTAAGAAAATCCAGAAAGGCATTCTTCTCTACATATTTTGTTTGTCTGCTCGTCACAGGTGAATCATTTGAACGTAAAACGTTATGCTGACATGCTGGCCACAGCTGAGATCCATGATGACCTTGACCTTGTAGTGGAACTACACACCCCAGAGGGTAAGTCCAGGCTCAGTCCATTGTTCTTCTGTACTGGAGGCATTTTTTAAGGACATCCCTTTCAACATTGACTGGTCATAGGAGGTGCAGCCTTTCTATTCAAATGTCACCGGTATGTTACTGCTGGACTTAACTGTTTCAGAGTGTGGCTTTTGCAAGAATTAAAACCAAGACCTACCACTTATGAGTCTTGTATCATTACCACTTCTTCACAGGGACTCCCTGGCTGAGCCTTTAGTGGCAGAATTTTTTCTTTCGTTGGTTTTTTTTTTGGGGGGGGGAAGAAAGCCGATGGGGAGGAGAGGGACGAGCACCTCCAGAGATTTTGGGGTCATTTTCAGCCTCTGGTCTGAACATTTTGTTCCACTCTGTCATTTCCCAGCATTATAGTTTTTATTTGTCAGAATTCATGTTTACCCAGTGTTTTGACCAACCCGACATTTTCTATCACATTCTTATTTTTTAGCACTTGCCCAACAATTTGGATTTTTATACTGTTTTTTGGGGCAGTGCTACTGACTGAAGTGTCTTTAGGCCATTCCCAAAGGGGGGGACATTGACCTGTATTTATGCACAGTAGTATTGTAATTGTAAATGGGCTGATTGATTGATGTCATGCTCATGATTGTGTCTGAACTGCAACAGGGAACTGACTATCGTCATTTTGCCTCTACTTCTTTTGTATGTCTGTCTCACTCTTGTGACCCGCTATTTCCGGAGTGCCTTGATAGTCGAAGCAAACTTTGTGCTGTTGAAGCTAGAGAGGTGATACCCCCCGGGGCAGTGCCACTGACTGTAGTGTCTTTAGGCCATTTCCAAAGGGGGGACATTTCTCGTTCAAACATAGTAGAATTGTAAATGGGCTGACTCATGTCACGCTCATAACTGTGCCTGATCTACAACGGGGAACTGCTGCTTTTTCTTACCTGATCCTTACTATTGTCATTTTCCTCTACTTCTTTTGTATGTTTGTCACTCTCTTGTGACCTGCTATTTCCGGGGTCCCTTGATAGTCGAAGCTGACCTTGAGCTGTTGAAGCTAGAGAGGTGAGCAGTCTAAGTCTGATTCCTTGTAAAGACATCTCTGTTGACCCCTTGGCGCTCATATAACCTTATGCCGTTACGAGCGCGTAAAACCCTCTACTATAAAAAAAAAAAGAGAGGTGAACAGAGTAAGTCTGATTCCATGTAAGGACTTCTCTGGTGACATCCATCCCTTGGCGCTCTTATGGCCTTATGCAGTTGCGAGCGCCGTAAAACCTCTACTAAAACTAAAACTAAAAGTTTTTGGAATCTTCAAATTTGGTTTGCAGTCCTGTTTTTCAAAAGTTGCATGCGTTCTCAAAATGCAGACATTATTCAGGTTTCCTTTTCTTCAGCAATTTTTGCTTTGTTTAAACAGGTTTTGATTCATACATCCATCTGTTAACTCTATACCTTTCTTTCTTCTCCTTCCCTCCACACCGCCACCTACCATATCCACACATATGCAGGTGACATCAATGTGTCTGGTCCCTACCTGAATGTGACGTATTTTGACCCCAAGAAGAAACAGACAATGGGCAGTCTGCGACCTTTGCCCTCCAGGTAGGTCTTGGTGAAATGGATAGGAACATGTGAATATGAATTTGTGTGTATGTCAGTGAGTGTTTGTTGTTGGGTGTATGTGTTTTTGAATTTGTGTAAGTGTATATGGAGGGAGAGTGCAGAGGGGGGGGGGGGAAGAGAAAAACAACATGCATGTTTTTTTTTAAACAGTGTGTGTGTGTGTGTGTGTGTGTGTGTGTGTGTGTGTGTGTGTGTGTGTGTGTGTGTGTGTGTGTGTAATTACATGGATATTAGTTTGTGAGATTATAAATATGTATATTTTTGTCTGTGTCTTCTCTAGCTCATCATAAGTTTCTCTCATGCTTTCATACTCCCCATAGAGCTTATCTGTCATGCTGTATTATCCCGCCCCCCTTTTCCCCCCTTCCCCCTGCCCAGATGCGGTGGTGCTGACTGTATGGGTGGAAATGGGCGGGGCCGTGTGGAGCTGGACAAACTGGAAGTTCCTCTGCCCATCCCTCACCCGGCCGACATTGCCGTTGCCATCTACAACAGGTGAGTAGTACCAATCTCCCATCTACCATTGAGGTGAGGAGTATCGTTCTCCCATCTACCATAGAGGTGAGTAGTATCATTCTCCCATCTACCATAGAGGTGAGTAGTATCATTCTCCCATCTACCATTGAGGTGAGTAGTATCATTCTCCCATCTACCATAGAGGTGAGTAGTATCATTCTCCCATCTACCATAGAGGTGAGTAGTATCATTCTCCCATCTACCATAGAGGTGAGTAGTATCATTCTCCCATCTACCATAGAGGTGAGTAGTATCATTCTCCCATCTACCATAGAGGTGAGTAGTATCATTCTCCCATCTACCATAGAGGTGAGTAGTATCATTCTCCCATCTACCATAGAGGTAAATAGTATCATTGTCCTATCTACCATAGAGGTGAATAGTATCATTCTCCCTTCTACCCTAGGTGAGTAGTATCATTGTCCTATCTACCATAGATGAGCAGTATTTTTCTCCTCACGCAGCTCCGAGTGGACAGCAAGATAATATAAATAATCCATCAAGCCTCCGAAATTTACTGTAACTTGCCCACTGATGATCGAGGTCACTTCAGTTTTCAGGTATAGGGGTTTCTTTATCTTCTTCAAATGTCGTCCTTTTGTATTGTCACGATAGCTATTTTTAAGAACTGAAATTTCTTCAAGCTAAATTTGCTTAATGGAATTCTGTGACGTAGGATTTTCTAGCGGCTTTGAGAAAAATATGTACCAAGTTGGAACACATTTTAGACCAGATTTATAGTATTTGAAGAAAATTCAAAACATTCTTTAAAAATACAATTTAAAAAAAACTAAAGTTGTTCCCGCATTCAATCCAGACATTGGAGATTGCCTTGTTAGTGAGACAACTTCCTGGGCCTTCGGCATATTGTGGTAGGTGGCCAGTTCCTTTCCACGCCGCCTTTACTTCCCCAACTTGAAGTCAGGAACCCATTACTGCTGGGTGGGCAGGAGGGGGTGAAAAAAATTTGTGTCCGAACCGAGGCTCGAACTTTCCGCTTCGGAAACGAGCGCACTAACCACTCCGTCACCACACCCTCAAATACAATTAAGCTACCATTATTGTTGCTTTCTCGGCAAAGAGGTGAAGATCGTATTATTGTGAATAATGGACAGCTGTAATCCAAACAGGTATTTTTATAACAATTTCCATCTTTATGTGGCATATTTTTACTTGCCACATGCCATCTCTTTACATCAATACTGATAGTCCTTTTATAAAAACTGATATTGCTTCAAGCCTAAATGGTTTAGTGACATTCTGTGTTGTACAATTTTTAAGATTGCTCTGAAGAATATGTCAATCAAGTTTGAATGCATGTAGAGCAGAATGCTATATTTTATAGTAAAATTAAAATGTTAAAAAAAAATGAAAGTTGATACACCTTATTGTCAATCCAAACCTTTGTAAAAAAGATAACTAAATGGGAAACCAAGAAGATTTTTATTTACTTAACGTTTTAGATATTTCAAATCGGTATGTCCTGAAGTTTCAGTGACCATATATACGGGTGGTTGGAGGGTGCCACTGGTAGGTCGTACTTCTTTACTTTCCCTCTGTTTTCTGTCCGTCTGTCTTACTTTTTTCCAACACTAAGTAATCATTATTATGTCAATGTGCTTCTCTTTACTCAAACAAACAAACAAAGGGGCTCTCATGGTTGAAAGGTTAAGGTGTTTGCCTGTCATTCAACAGGTCCTGGTTCGAATCCGGACAGCGCCAGAAAAATTTTCTTATCTAAAATTTTCTCCTTTCAACTCTTTTCCTGCTCTCTAACAATGTTCTGTCGTCTGCTTTCGTCTCCACTTTCTGCACCCACCCCTCAGCTCCTTTGCCCCCTCCTCTGGGCTCCTGACTCTTTCTGCAGCCTTTTTACTGCTACTCCTTGACTCCTTCTTACTGCTGTCTTTCAGCCACTGGGGCCGGTATCTTACACCTAGCCTTCTCAGGTAAGGGCAAAAAATCTGGGAGGTCCCAAGGGCAAAAAATCTGGGAGGTCCCACGTGCAAGTTGCACGCGTTAAAGATCCCTTAGTGGTCCAAAATCGATAAGAGTAGGTTTCGGCCTCCACCCGCGCAAAATTTGAACATTTCCAACCAACTGAAAATGGTTAATGTGTTCCGTGGGCTCATATGTCCTATTGCAGTTGCAAGCACCGTAAAACATGTACCAAAAAAATCCCAAAAAGCGAACAAACAAATGACTATGTACAGCTTTCCATTGTATGTTCAATATTTTGGAAGATTTTTTACACAGGTTTTTGAAAATTTCAAAGGACACAGTTGCAGATGCCTTCACTTTATTTATGGTTTGTATGTTTTCAGGGAAAATGACCAGGACCCCATTGACCTGAATGACCGAAGCTGCCAGCGTGTGGTGCGCGCCACCAAAGAGGTACCTTATATAGATCTGACAGAACTCAGTAGCATAGAGCCCTCCCACACGGAGGTGAGCACACCGGACAATGGCACTACAGAGTCGGTGACTGTCACATCACACCTCGCTATGCAAGAACGTTCCTTCTCTGATGACATTGTGAGTAGACACTGTGCTACCACCTCTGCTCAAGGTCAAGGGTCGACGCCCGCTTCAGAGCAGAGTGAGACTCCGTTCCCCGACTGTGACAGTACAGAGTTTGCAGAGCAGGAGGGGGAGCTTGTTTATTATGAGGTGGAGAAAGACACGAGTTGTGTCATCAATATGGCTGACCACAGCACACAGGGCGTGTCAGAAAAACACTGACACCTTCCTCGCTTCTCAGAGGCAGCCCGATAGGGAAAGGAGATAACCACTTGTGATGACTCATGCCACAAGTGAAAATAAGGCATGAGTCACTGCCATTAGCTGAAAGAAAACCAAAACAACAACACAACAACACAAAATTAAGAGCAATAGTAACGTCAGCAATAACAACAACAGTCACAACAGTAGCAGCAACTACTCAGAGGAAGGCTGCTTTTCTCATCATTTATATTTCCTCAGGGCTAGAAATATACACCATAAAACACCTTCAGCTAACTGATTTCATTTGAAATTTCACTTGCTTCAGAAAATGTAGCAGCTGCAATATCAGTTATGTTGGAGTATTTTTGCTTGGCTTCATGGCTTCATGGCTCTCATGCCCACCTCCTGTCCTCCTTTCCCCCCAGTTGTCTTATGTGTTTACCTGATGTGTGAAATCTTAGGTTAGAACTAACGAAAGTTTCAAAGATATTACTTGCCATAAAACTGAAGATGCAAACCTGACAGTACCATTATATAGGACTTTGGGACCCTGTTTCACTTTGTACTGATTTTGTTGCCCTTGGTGAACAGAGGAAATGATTGGTCAAAACCTGACATCTGCTCAGAGGCTGTGTTTATTTCAGTCTCCAATTCCACTAACAGTTCTTGCATATATTTTATATCATGAAATGTATTACACTGTGGGGAAAAAATTCCCTACCTCCTCAAGCTCATGTCATAGCATTCAAAAGGGAAATTTGTCCCCCAAAACATTTTGTACCATACCACAACTTCTTTCTCAAATGTGTGAAAAAGTTGTTATGTTTTATGTCTTAAGTCAAAGAAGAATATCTACATCTAAGTACTTGGGTGTGTTCTATGATTTACCTAAATGTATTCCAGAGTCCAATTTGGGAGTGTATTCTGTATCTTGCTTCAAAGAAAAATGGTCTTTTTTTTCCAAAGAATGGTTTGTATTATACTGTCCCGTTTTCATATATATAAAGTTTTTACCCTGAAAGGTTTTTTATCATTCAGTTCCATGTACCATTTAAGCTTGCAGTTTTACAAAATTAAAGGTTTTACACTTTATATTAGTGTACTGGATGTGTTACCACTTTGAAACAGGTTGAAACTCCTGTCTAACCCTTTTCTCCCACTCTGATCTTCATTCTCACCCTCACTGGCAACCCTTTTTTTCATTTCCACCTGTTTCTGTCACTCATGCCCTCACAATCCTACCCTCCCCTTTCCACCTCATGTTAAATGTTAGATATGAACTACAGTCTGAAATTTAGCTTTTGTCTCTTAATTCGTTATGATGACGACATACCCTTTTTGACTTTCTGCTGTAAGCACTCGAAGCACTTAATGGAACTTTTACAGTTAGTGTATGAAAATGTTCTTCTCTTTTCATTAGAGACCTTTTTTTTCAGATGTGAGAAAGAGTTCTAATGTTTTATGTCCTAAGTCATAAATTTAAATACTTGAGCGTGTTCTGTAATTTACATCAGTGAACTCCAGAGTCTAATTTGGGAGTGTGTTCTGTATGCTACTCCAGAGAATTTGTTGTGCTTTCACATCTTGAAATGGTTTTGTACTTTGTTTTTACACTTGAAGGTGTTCTTCTCAATTTTTATGGAGAAAAAAAATGTATAGATTTACAACTAAATCTTAGTCAATATTTTACCTTGAAAACCTTTGTCCTATATTCTTTCAGAAAATTTTACTTTTATGATCATCGAATGCACTTAATAGTGTTGGTCACTGCATCAAGGCTGTGCCGTCTGCTTCACCAAATCAGCTCCAAGGGCTTCCACTGCCTCTATGTTACTGTCATGCTGTCAGTGCTAACCATTTTACCATCAGTGTCATCTGTCAGTCTTGACTGCCAGTGCCATTGTTGACCGTCATACTGTGCCGTCATTCTTGGCAGTCATGCCATCGACAAACTTTTGGCTCATGCCGTTGTTGTCATGTTAGCGAATCATTTTCATTGTTATTTTCGCTTCAGATCCCTCTGTGCCTGGTGATTGTTTGGCTGGTTGTGACCTTTACCTTTACTTTTTGACAGATGACGTTTGACATACAGTTCCCCTGTCTGTTTTTTATTTTGCTCTTGAGATTTGACATTTAATCTGAAGCTTTGCTATTCACTGCTCCAATGCTCCGCTGTGTCCTTATACTGATCACAACTGTTCATGTTCATCTATACAAAAACACAGAGGAATTGAGATGGGAGGTACATACTGGCATCTGTAGTGTAATTTTTTATTGTGTAGTAGATATCATTGGTGTAATTCTTGTTTGAGTGGTTGTTGGCATCTGTGGTGTAATTCTTGGTTGTGTAGTTAGCACTATGGTGTAATGGTTTGATTCTTCACTGTTGACTGAGGAGAACTGCTGTAGGGGTATGCTGATTCTTTTCATCTTTTCATATATGGAGACGTGTATCTGAGAAATGTTTTCAAACTGCCCCCAACCCCCATCCCAATCCTCAAACCTCCAAACCAGCAAAATACCATGAGCCCAAAATAATGACTTTTCTCTTCCCTAAGCTTGTGATGTGGACATGTGTATGAAATCTGTGTGACCCCAGATCCTTGATGGTTTATGCGTTACAAAAATGCACACACTCTAATGATGGTAGTAAAAGGGCACCACTGGGAGGTCCTACTACTTTCCTATCTTTGTGGAGTTGCCAGTGGTCTGTCTTGTTTTGTGCAGCACAGAATGGCAGTTTTTGTGTGGATACTTTTGTTTTCTAACTCAAAACCCATACTCACATATATCATCACCCTTGTCTCTCTTATGCTGGTAGTTTCCCGTACGTTTTGTACATTTGACGTAGTTTTCTACAAGCCCCATGTATTAACACTTTGAACTGAATACAGTGGAAACCTGATATAACAGGGTGGGTGGTTGGCGGGTGCTCTGGTGCGATTTGCTTCTTCTTTTCTATCAAATGTCTATCGTCTTTATCTCCCCTCCTTCTTTTTTTGTGTTTGTTACTCTCTTGTAACATCTCTAATCTTCAGCGCTTATATGACCTTATTGTGTTGCAAGTGCCGTAAAACATTTACTAAAACTAAAAAACTGATATAACAGGGATGGTGGGACCAGAGAAAAAGTCCTCTTATATCAGATCCCTGTTAAATAAAAAATGCAAGGGAAGTAAGCATTTGTGGACTAATCCAGCTGTATTTATTCAAGGGTAGTTTCCTTTGCCACAAGTGCCCATGGCCATGTGGCAGGCCTGCGCATGACACATTACGCGTGTGTGTAGCTAGGCTTAGGGCTAGATCGAAGTCTGCTGCACACCGCAGCCCTCTCTCGCTTCACCCGCTGCGTGTGCTTGCAGTGGCGTGGCTTGTGTGGGCTTGCTCCATCACTGCGCTACTCTCTCTCTCCCTCTCTGTCTCTTCTGTCACTATCTCTCTCTCTCTCTCTCTCTCTCTCTCTCGCCTTTGTCCTTGCTATATCCGATTGGGCTCCGATGAGGCCCTGTAATTGCCGATAATTTTAATAGACAAAGACTAGGAAAAAACAGTGAATTAAAAAATCCCTGTTATTACCGGATCCCTGTTATTACCTGGCCTGTCGTTATATATGTGGTTTTCACTGTATGTCTCTTCTGTTTTGCCAGTCTCAGACACTTTTCAAATCTTAATTTGTTTCTTCAGTTCTTCAAATGCTACACACAGCACACAACTAAATTTGTCTCAACACTCCTTAAATGCTACATGTTACAGACAACTGAATATGTCAAAAACGTCAATACCGCACACTTCATGCCTGTCTTTCTCTTGTTTCTGTTGATCTATTGTAATTGTTCCCAGCACTAAGTAACTGTTATCTTGTCAATGCAGTTCATCTTAACTCAAACTTAACTCAGTTCACTCACTGTAAGAGAAGCATACCCCATGCTGTGCTAATTGATGACTCTAACCCGCATCCATCTTGGCAGGCTGTGAGCAGTGCCTCCGCCCCCAAGGACTCGCCGTTGAAGCGTCGTGTTCGGGTAAAGGATTCTTGATATAATTTCTTCTAGTCACTGCTTGTGTTTCTCCCACTCATAACCCAAACCCTCAAACTTTCGTCTGCAGGGATGTAAATCCTCAGTCAGTAATGAAATCCGTCCTTTTCAGTTGAACTATTTTGCTTAGATATCTTAGCTTGAACGTCATTTCAAATAATGGGCCTTGAGGAAAGCATGACATGGGTTGTAGCAGTACTTTTTTTATTGTTTGGACATGGCTATAATTTACATCCCTGTGTCTGTTTTTTATTTTGCCTTGTTACTACATTCACTGCAAGTTTCTTGTCCAGACAACTTCGCACCTAAGATGAAGTGCGTTAGTCACTTTTTCACTTCTCAACAAATAAGCTTTCTTTTTCAGTAACTGCTGTTCAAACTTTGCTTTGAATAACTATGAACTTGAAAAATATGGCACCAATATCTTGGGTTGTTGGGATTTTTATCATTGCTTTTTGTATGAAAGTGTAATTACAAATTGTTCATGAAATTTTTGCACTTGCTTGTAACAATTTTGCAATGTGAGATTTTTGTGAAAGCTTTCTTGTTGAACGGCCATATTTTTGACTGATATGCTCATGTATTGAAGGTTGTGAGACAAACCCACGGCAGACATTATTCTACCAAAATGTATTTATAGACTGCTTGCCACTTATGCAGGCATGTTTCTATCAACATGTGTATGCCCGCAGTCATTATATTCTATGAAGTATGTATGATATGATGCTTGATTGCAACACCAATGAATTAATGAATGATGGCTGTCAGGGCTTTGAAATTTGCATGGCCATGTGGTGGTAGATATAAGCCTTAAATCAGAATAACATTAATCTCAACACTTTTGTTTTTCTCTTTAATCTCATTATTTGTTGAGAGAGTTCTATTATTAACAGCTGTTACTGCCCTTATTTTATTTTTTTTTCACCATCGGGGTTAGAATAGAATTTGAAATGGGAAAAATTTTTGACAAGATTCGAAAGAGGAAAGGGATGGATCAAATTGGGAAGGGTAGTAAGGTGTCTAGCCATGATGATCATCAATGTAATACAATCACAGATAACTTACCTTCTAACTTGTTAGCTTCTCTTTTATGTAACTTCTTTTTTCCCTTTTTGTTTTTTGTTTCTCTCTTTGTCCGTGCACTCTTTGTGTTGAGACATTTTCTAATTAACCATGAAAGAAGGCTTTCATTTATATAAATGGTTATTTGTACACTAGTGTCTGTGATGTAATGGATATCTTTACCATCGCTCACAGTAAGATGTGAGTTTGATTCCTTCCTTCGGTATTTATTTTATCCGGTATCTTCAACTGTGTGCTGGGATGCTGTATCCCTCTCAGCCTAGGCGAGTGTGGTTTTACTAACAGGGTCGAAGAAGCCTGCCTTCTAATCAGTCTAAATTATTTTGCATAGCACTTGAAGTCACTAATAATCATAATTACAATCTTTGTAGGGGGCTCTCGTGGCCTAGAGGTTAAGGTGTTGGCCTCTCATTCAAAGGTCCCGGGTTCGAATCCGGGTAGCGACCGAAAAATTTTTCTTCTCTGAAAATTGTCTCCTTTCACCTCCTTTCCTGCTCTCTAGCAATGTTTTGTTGTCTGCTTTCATTTCCACTTTCTGCCCCCACCCCCTCACCTCCTTTGCCCCCTCCTCTGGGCTCCTGACTCTTTCTGCAGCCTTTCTACTGCTACTCCTTGGCTCCTCCTTACTGCTGTCTTTCTGCCACACCCCTGGTCTTCTGGTAGGAAAGATCTACACCTAGCCTTCTCGGATGAGGACGAAAAATCTCGGAGGGCCCGTGTGCAAGTTGCGCACGTTAAAGATCCCTTGGTGGTCTAAAATTGATAAGAGTAGGCTTTGGCCGCCACCCGCGCAAAATTCTAAAACTTCCAACCAACTGAAAATATTAAGTGTGTCCCGCGCGCTCATATGACTTTATGCAGTTGTGAGCGCCGTAAAACACTTTACAAAAACAAACAAAAAACAATCATTGTAGTGAGACCATCTCTGATTAAACCATTAGAATAGGAAACACGTCATTTTTATACCCAGAAATTAACCTTGGTCGTCAGATTGTCAGTGTCACTGGATATGGTGTTAAAAGAAGGGAAGGCTAAATGTCAAAAGTTGACAAATAATGTTGAAAATTGTTGGTGCTCACTTAGATCTTTTTATTCAGTTCTCATATACTCAGTGTGTTTCCTTTTATGTTCACTTTACTTTTCCATTTTCTGTAACTTATTTTCTCCCTTTGCAAGTCCAATATTGAGCAGTGTTCCCATTCTTTTTGTTTTTGTATTGTGGACAACTTCATCTTTATTTGACTTGGTCAAATCAGGGCAGTCAGATTTAATTGGGGAAATAATGAGATTCATTAAATTTTAGAAGCAACTTCTTTTGTCTATTGACAGTTTGGGTGCAATCATGTACATTTTAAGCCAATGAGAATGCTGAATACAAAGTAGCTAAGAGAATTCTCAAGATGTGTGATTCTCTTTATATTATATAGAGGGAACTTGTATGATGAATAAGAAATCCTGTTCCTTGGGTTGAGTCATTTCCTATCAAGTTGGCAATGCTTTTCAAGCTGGGTCATTCAGCCTGTGCTTCAGAATATCATATCAGCACTTTCAGCACTTTGTACATAGTAGCCAATCTAGATGGGACCCGCCTTATACTCCCTTCTTCTCCTTGACAAGCTGCACTTCAGCTACTACTAGATTCACTAGATGCGTATGTAACGTTTTATCCCCTGATATTTTTAACCATTATGTTTTGTTACTTGTGGAGAAATCATCAGGAATAGCCTGTTATTCTCCTTTGTCACCCAAGTGGTTGCATTGGCTGAATATTCTGGACTGATTTTATGGCTAAAAGTAAACGCATCCTGATGATTTCTACTAGATCTATAACTTTCTGCTTGAATGAAGAATACTAAGTTTATGTAAACTGTCTAGTTTGATTGATGATATAGTCTTAAATTTGGCATACATGGAAATACTCTAATTACCGAATGATTTTGTTAGTAGATCAGTGGAGGAAATGATTAAAAGATAACATTACTGTAATGATAGCATGCTTGTTCTTGAGTAGATCGTTGAGGAAAAAGAAGGCTGCTCTTTTTATCTTAACAATAAAACACTCGGACCAGAAGAGCTGGCTTTTAAAAAGGCCAATTTTGAATTCAATTTTGCTGAAAGAAAGTGTATATAAATAAAATGTATATATCAGAGGTTTGAATTTGAACAAAGGTGCTGTGTAGTAAATGTATTTGACTCTTCATGAAGGACTGGCAGTTGTAGTGCACATACTCTATCTACATTAAGATAAAGTAAGTCATCATAAAATTGAAAGACAATACAGTATCTGACATTTTGATTTTGAAGTGTGATTGTTTCACAGGGTATTATTGCAACCCTGGTTGTTTTTATCCTTTCTGCATGAGTTTTTTAATGGTTAATTGACAAAGTCATCAGGCCATATGTTTTTATGATGTGTTTACTGACGTGATTTCTTTTGCCGTGTTTTAATTAGACTAATTTATTTCGGTGTGGAGTGCGTGATAGCAACAGGGTTGTTGGCTCAGAATATTAAATTCCATTACATATTTTGTGATCTATTAATAAGCTTTTATTTTTCTTTCTTTTAATCGTTTTGATTGATTTTGTAATAATATGTGCCCCAAGCGCAGTGGCAAACTGAAGTTGATATTGCTTTTATGATTTAATTGATTTGCTTCAACTTATTTGTTTTGCTGCTATGCTCACTGCCCCTGATACTAGGGCATCTTGAGCCAAGAGTGTCTTTATCCATGTGGACCCAAGCGTCCTCTCTTGTGAGCATGCATGGGTTTGAAAATGCTGTAAGATTATGGGTTCCTTCTCTGTCTGCTTTGATTTTAGTTCTTCTGAGGATGGTTGGAAGGTGCCTCTGGAACATCCAAATTCTTTTCTGTAGCTTTGTTGTTTCTGTCTGTTAGATTTACCTTTATAACAGTACTAAATGACTTTTTACATGATGTGCAATCAAACAAGTAAGACTTTTTCACCCTACATTTTGTGATTATTGTTTAGAAATATTTGTTCAGGGGATATATATAATATACTCAGCTCAAATGTTTGTCAGATCACAAGAGTGCTTGAAGTAAGCTGGACAATGTCTGAATATTGAACAGTGATACTGGCAACAATTAGCAGCAACGGCTGGAAATAAATATTTTGTTATATTTGTTCTGTATACGTACATGATATGTATGTGTATGCGTGTCTACTTGTGTAAGTGTGTGTGTGTGTTTGCGTGAATACATGTGTGCGTGCATGTGTACATGCATGTGCGCATGCATACACGCTAACACATATGATTTTATGTATTTTTCTTGAGACCCGGGAAGGTACATCATGTACGTAACAGGAGCACTGGAAAAATGATGAATTTCCTAAACCAGTACCAGAAAAGCTATTGTGCACAATTTTTGTTCTGAAAACAGAACATAATGTATTGGGGGAAAAAAAACTTACTTTCTTTACCAATGTGGTGACTTCATATCAAATACAACTTGGTGTAGTCAGCTGTTTCTGAATGGAAGTTGACATTATAAATGGATTTACATTAAGCCTAATGCTGTAAATTAGCTGCACAGTATAATCTGCAACAAGAGGAAAGAATTAAATTCATGTATTCCATGCTCTAGTCCCCAATTTTACAGCATTTTCAGTTTTGTCCAGCACCTTCATTAGTTTGGTGTTTTCAATACGAGATGAGATTGTTGCAGAAAGTGCCATTTATTTGCGTGTTCATGTGACGTCCTGAAAGGATGTCCCTCATGGAATGTCCCTCATAGAGCATGTGATGCCCTGAAAGGATGTCCCTTATGGAATGTCCCTCGTAGAGCATATCTCAGAGAATGTTCCTGATTAAATGTCCCTTGTCTAGTATCCCTGAAGGAATGTCCCTCATAAAATGTCCATCACTGATTATCGGCGAAGGAATATCATGATGCCTGCTCTGATATTGTACCCACATGTAGGAATTGTTGTTCTGTTTGTTTTGTTGTGTGAGAATCTAGCAATAGCAGACAAGTTTCCCATAACTTCTCCAGCCTGCCCACATGTTTCTTGAACCGAAGTTAGGTTCTTCATCTGCAGCAGAACATAAAGGTATGGATGAGGAGGAAATCTCGTGGGTGTGGTCCCTCGTGGTCAGTGCTGATGAAAATAGATGAGATAAGCCAGTGGTCGTATTTTGACAATTGTAGCCCTACGTCATGGACTTAAGTAAGGTTAATCAGTATTCTGTTCTCGCCCATTAGGTTGCAGACAGAAAGAAAGACGAGTAGTGGTCCTAGTCCTAGGAATGCTCTCCTGGAATGACCATCATGCTGAACTTTGATGCAGGAATAACTGGACTGGTCTACTTTCTGTCATGGAATTTCCTTGACATACATGTATAACTACATGTTCTTTCTTTTGCTTGTGTTCTTGGATTTTCTGATTTAATGTTTTAATGGGAATTTTGTATTTTCCCTGCTTTTTATTTCTTGCTTGCTTTTTGTCAACATCTTTGTGGATGTGACCTAGCTTTGGTAGGTGAAAGAGACTTTTCTACACAAGTCCAAATGGGATTCTTCTATCAGTATTATAATTGTCTCATTTATTACTGATGTGGTAGCTTTTTTTCTGCAATATTATGTATCATTTTTTCCTTTTTAAAGCTGATATAGTTTTGCTTTGTATTTCGTTTTATATCCACTGCATCCAACAGCGAGTCAGAGACTTGCTCAAAGAGTGTATGGCTTCTCATACACCATATTTGGAAACGTTTTTTGGGATATCATAAAGTCTGACTTTGGTTTTTTTCATTCTTCTGATTTTGCCGAAACAATGTCGAAAGAAGGTCAAAGTCACGTCCATACACTATTTTTTTTTTTTTTTTACAGAATGTCACTTGTCTTGCGGTTTCAATAAATCCATTTTCCAATAATGTTTACAGTCCACAGAAAGATCCTTTTTTGAATCTCGTTGTGGATGTTATGTATTTTCCTTTTTTAAAGTTTTAACTATTTATCTGAGTTGGGGGGGTTTTCTTGGGTTTTTTTTGTTTGTTTATTGTTGTTGTTGTTGTTTTTGGTTGTTGTTTTTTTTTGGGGGGGGGGCTTTACTATTGTTAATCCTTGTTTTTGCCATTATTTTTTTTACAATCTGCTTTCTAATACTGTCTTGATCTTATTTGGAAATCTTATTCTAAAAGTCAACAATGAAACAGGGTATCAATTAATGTTATGCTAAGGTCTTGTCTCGTGTCCTTTTCATGGTAATATTTAGCAATATATTATATTTTGGCTGTTCTTACCAGGGTGTTGCAAGAGGTTTGTTTGTCTTTTGTTCTGACTTCTCTTTCTGGGGGTTTTCTTTGTTTTTTTATTCTTTAACCATGGCCAGAGTTTGTGTGTACTTTGTGGCTTTAATCATTTTACTGATTGCTAAAGTCATAATAATTTTGTATGACGTCATGTACGGGATCATACTGTCAAGTCCACAAAGTGCCCTTGATGATATTATATATATATATATATATTATATCTTCTTCTTCTTTTCTGTCTCTTTCTTTCTTTCTCTCTCTCTCTCACTCTCTCTCTCATTTACTGTCTCTTCTTTCTTTGATGCTCTTGCTCTTTCTCTCTCTCTCTCTTTCTCTCTCTCTCTCTCTCTCTCTCTCTCTCTCTCTCTCTCTCTCTCTCTCTCTCTCTCTCTCTCTCACACACACAAACACACACACACACGCACACACACATGCACAACACACACAACACACATAAGCACTCACACATTACATATGCATACATACAAACTCCGTTTTTGCCCAGTCCTCCACAATGTTAGTCTTCTACATAGATCTTTTAGTTTGTACTTTACTGCAATAAAGTAGTAAAGTAAGCGTGACTTGCATGCATGTACATGTATGTTCATGTAGTTATATTCTCAGTTCTATCTCTCTTTAATATTTTTTTACTTTCACACAAGCTTGTCTAGCTTTTATTTTGCACAATCTTGCTACGGGAGTGTTAGAAAAAGTGCTAATATTTCCACAAGAAAAGCTACTTAAGTAATCATCATTGGACAAGTTCCATTGCTTGTTCCACTGCCCCTTTTGGGTGGTAAACCTACATTAATACATAATGCATTGGAAGAATATTTAGATTTTAGTGTCACTGGAGATTTTATATGACATCTTGTGATTTAGTCGAAATAAGGTGGAGATTTTGATTTATAATTACAGCCCTATAGGTCCTGGACTGAATGATCATTTTGTCTCTGCCATTTACCTGTGTGGGTTTGTTTTTGTTGGCTCCAAATGAAAAGGTCTTGTTGGGATAGACCTTTGACACCAATTTATGCACTTAATCAATAAAACTTAGCTTTGCTTCTGATGAAGTCTTAATTTTTTCTTTTGGTCTTGTTGTAATGTTGTGGTCATTGATGGTGGATTGTGGATATACATGTATTTGTAATTACGATTCTATGGTGATTATAATGATGATAATCTCCTTGGTGAAAATTGTGATGATGATGATGATGATGATAATGATGATGGTGAAAGTGCAAGATTAGGAAGCACAGTTATAAAATGAAATACCACAAATAACAAAATTTACAAAGATGCCTGCAATTGGGACTTACCCAGGACATCAGCTGAGATCAAGGAAGGCCTATCGGGGAATAAACCGGGGAATACTGCAGGTCATGGAATAGAGAAGTCAAAATAATGGAGAAAAGAAAGACTAGAAAGAGAAGCAAGGAAGCAAGGTTCTCAACAGAAAGAAAGCAAACGAAGCCATGGAAGACCAGAGCGGAGGCACATGGGAGGTAGCTGTTGACTTAAAGTTAAAGGGCTTCGAGAGATTCTTTCCCATCCCAACAACAAAAAAGCCAGACCTGGTGTTATGGGAGGAAAAAGAGAAAGAGGTGCACCTGGAGGAGCTCACGGTGCTTCACGAAGACAACATCAACGCTGCACATGAGCGGAAAAAAACGTGATATCATGAGGCGTTTGTCGAAAAATGTGAGGCAACTCTTGCTTTCCGGTTGAGGTTGGATGCAGAGGTTCCGTAGCAACTGGCATCCGAAAGTGGATGAGGGTGGCAGGACTTACTGCAAAGAAAAGTTACGAACTCAAAAATTCCCTTCAGGGGACAGTAGAGAAAGCCAGTCACTGGATCTGGTTGAAGCGAGAGCAAGGAGTTAAACTCCTTGAGAGAGAGGCGCAGGCTGGAATGAATCCTACGAGTTTGCAGCAGAGGAAAACAGTCGGAATAGCAAGGAGACCTCACATCGGCGAGGGGTCTCGGTATGTCAGAAAGCTGTAGTTGCAGAGAGGAAGAGCCCGAAACAGCGACGCATTCTCTCCTGATGATCTCCACGCAAGAGTCCGAGATACGGAGCTTTCAGCTGTGAACAGTGCATATGGCTGTTTTAGACTACGATACGCCTACGTACATGATAATATTGATAGCATGCAGATGCAATGTAATGAATCACACTTCTACTATAAAGTACATGTAGGCCTAGGCCTATATATAAAGTGTAATCCTTGCCTTGCACTCGCTACAACCAACTTTTTTTTTTCGTACACTTGAGTCAAATACATGTACGTCACTAACACTAACACATCTCTGCAGGACATGAAATGTTTACAGTTACATTACAATTACAGTTACACAATCATTTGTTCTGTTGAGCGGGAACACTAGGCCTACATTGTCACTGAAACACCGCCTGGTTATGTACAACTTTATTTTGGTCTGAAAAGGGTAGGAACTAACCGGACATGACACTTGACACTTCCGAACTCTCCCGTGTCCTGGTAGATCTTCCTTGGTTAGTTAGCCTAATCGTCAGCTGTGCGTCGTTCGTTTCTCACTGTGCTACACCTTGTACTGTTTCAGTGTTTGTTGTTAGGCCTATTGCATAGCCTAGTCTTTGTTTGTTTACATTTGACGACATAGATTCTAGGACCTCTATTCGAGATCGAGATGGCGCATTATGTAGTGTGTAGTGTCATTACTTTTAGAAGGCTGAACAGATAAATCTAGATCTAGAATCTAGATCTAGAGTCAGAGTCTATCTTGAGGATCTACTGACGACGACGGTTAGCATCCCTTCTCTTGGTATTAGTTATTTAATTAAATTATGCTCTAAAGGTTGATAGATAATGTACAGTACAGCGTCCATTTAGATCTAAAATCTAGATCTCTTGATTCTAGCATAGCACTTTCCCCTGCTCTCTCTCTCTCTCTCTCTCTC
>NW_004797420.1:477513-493009 GCF_000002075.1 Aplysia californica
TTTATATTATATACACGGCTTCTACTTTTAATAATAAAAGTTAATATTATATTTTAGGTTGTATATTTTATACCCGGAAGTAAGTCAATTTCTACTATAATATTAAGGAAGTATAGATCTAGATCTTGAATGACTCCCAAACCAACAAGAACCCAAAAGATAACACAAACTCATTTGTGTTATTAAGGATGCAGAATGCTAATAATAATAGCCGTATTTCTTATATTTAATTTCAATAATAAAAAACTATTAAAGCTAGAGAAAGAACGAAAAGTCCTCTCATCTTAAGAAATAGCTCAACAAATTAGTCCATCAATCACATATTTTAAATTGAGAATGTATAGTTTTCCAATCTATTGCTAAAAATAAAAAGATGAACAATAGCTAGCTAAGAAGTTAGAGAACAAGTTGGGACAATACCATTTATGAAATACTTTGAAAAACAAGGCATTAAATGGCCCATGTGGGCCAATAAGCCCCAGCTTTTTTGCCCATGTGGGCCAATAAGAGCTGCCTTGATATATATCTCTCGCTCGCCGCGCATCAAAAATATAGAGATCTAGATCTAGATCTCTTTTTGGGCCCGTTTTAGTAAAGAGAATCATGTTGGTCTTTAAAAGTATCTTACTTTCAGAATTTGTGTAGAAGTGTCGAAAAAGGTATCTTTTGGAAACAATGAGCTTTTTAAAAAGTGAAGTGATGCTTTGGTTTTGGCATTTGACAATAGAACGTGTAAATGGTAGAACATTTCTGCGGTCGTAAGGGAAAACGACGAATGGTCAAATTTTTTGGATTTTCGTATTTTTACATATTTCATAGAGTATTTAATTCTGCATCTGATGGTGTAAAAATGTTAATCATATCCTAATCCGTTGTTGCGCAATTGAGAGTTCGTCGTTTTCCCGTACACTGGCGAGCTCCGAGCCAGAGCTCAGTGTAAGGGAGAACGACGAATGGTCGATCGGTCAAGGATCACTGCTCTTTCGGCGTTGTCCCCTGGTCTCTGCCGTTGGGCTAATTCGGCATGGGCGACGAATGACAACTTATCACTGTTGCGACAGTACAAACATACTAGGCCTTTTTAGCAAACAAACACACCATGACCACCCCCTCCCCAGGAGTACCGTCGACCAGGTTTATAAAAATGTATCTCTTAGTGGGTCTTTCTGTCTGTCTTCACGTATTAGGCCTAAGCTGATGGTGTGAATTGACAAGAGCAGGCGGGAGAGAGGGGAAAACGGATGGGAACAGGGGGAAAGGGGTGGGGATGGGAGGGTCAAAAAAGTATTTAGGGAGAAATTTATTTGCACTGCATATTTAGTGTCCGCCAGATGTTCACAGACTAACGTCATGTTAGTTTGCTGTCCAGTCATTTGACATCCCAAATCCCAACGATGGTTATAGTGCCGCAATTTGTCTAGCACGTGTCACTGGTCGACATCGTTATATTATAGAATTACCAAGCAATTAATGACACTGCGTTATGAGAGTAAATTTCTTAGTCAAACTTAAAAAGTGGAGGTATTGTGGCGACACTTAGTCTTGCTTTACGATTTTTTATGACTTGATGGACGTTACGATCGAGTATAATAATGTCTTGCAGATTCAAACTGTTCTTGTCGATGTCTACTTTGTGGTATGTTTTCCGATCCGATCAACTGAATCCTTTATTAAATACAAAGCGTTGTATTACCTCTCCTGAAAGCGTTTATGATACAGTCTTGTTAAATTGTTACATTTCTTACGTGAAAGTTTGACTTTGCAATGATCTGATCGTATTATTGACATTGTAACATTGTTGATCCCTTTGGTCGTGCAAGGAAAATTTTGCAATTAGCAAAAATAAAAGTAAAACTCGCTTCTGAAGAGAATACAATAGAGAGATATCATGGAAACCAAACTGAGACCGTTTTAAATCAAGCTGTTGAAATGGTGTGCACATCTGATTTGTACCCTGACTGTGTAGTATTTAACCAAGCGAGGAAGGGAAACGAAGGACGTTTACCGAGTTACAATTGGGCTATAACAAAAACCTAACTTTATACATATAATAGCTAGTTTGTATACGTCTTATTTATATTTGTAGTAACCAGTACAGTCATTACTGTCAATAATGCGTCGCAACTGACCATCGCCTACGCCCATAAACGTTCACGAGTGTAAGGGAGAACGACGAACCGTATCATTCGTCGTTTTCGCTTACATCGCAAAGCTCACCTGCGGGTGCGCAATGTAAGGGAGAACGACGAATGTCGAATAACTTTGCTACTTTTTAACCTAAACCATTCAAACTTTAGAAGCTGTTTTAGGAACACCTCAATCAGATATCTGGTGAATTCCAGCTTAAAAGAGTGGAAAATAGAAGAGTTATAAAGTGAAAATAGTTTTTGCCTCTCCTGAAAAATTTGCCTCGCTACCTGCGCAGGATCATTCGTCGTTTTCCCTTACGACGGCAGATTTGAGTACAGTACAGGCCAAGGGCCCCCAGAAGCTGAAAAAAAATTGCAATTGGAGAGCTAAAATTTGGCCTTTCTGTGCCTAAAATTTAAAAAATGAAAAAATGAAATTCACATACCAAGTAAAGCCACTATTTAACTTACTTTAACTAGGCCTAAGTTAGTAAAAGGAATAACAAATAGTTATGGGAAAAAATTGCTGGTCAGTCAGGGGGGACCTTCCGGGATGGGAATTTGATTCCACGCTCATAAAGTAATATATATTGTTTGACTTCAAACGCAGACGCACTGTCCATTCGGCCATTAGAACATCCGACGGTGAACGGTAGTTTAAGCTTTATAAAATATCTTTACATATATATCACGAAAGGCCACGCAGCATAGATCTCTAGATGTAGGTTTTTACAACGGAAAAAGTCGGAAACATGGCATGGGGGGGGGGGGAGGTGTAGGGGGGGACTATCAGTTAAGCAGTAGGCACCTTGAAGAAGGAGAAAATAAATATGCAAGAACCCGGAACGCGTGTGAAATGGTGGCTGGTGAATCGCGCATGCGCATCGCAAATAATTTCCCTGGTCTCCCTGAATTAGTTGTCTCTCTCCCTCTCAACAGTTTAATTATCATACAGAATGGAATGGATCATTTGAAATTTCTCCCTTCTGTGTTCCAGATACATGCGTAGTATCTGGGCATGTGCTTTTGTTTCGCCAGGTGGGGCGGGCGGCACAGGTAAAATAAACAGCAGTCATTTTTTTTCTCAGTGTAGGCTGGGGGGGAGTGGTTAGTATATTACAATATTAGGATGTACAGATGAGTTTGTTTCGATTTTCATGTTCATGGTTACTCTGAAAACAGTGGTGAAACAATTTAAGTAAAGAAAATCCCCGATTTGTTTACTTAGATCTATTTGTTGAACAGCCTCTCGAAACTGAAGAAAAGCGGGCCATCCTTCTGATCTCAGTTTAATCGGACTTCACTGTAGACAAATGGTGAACAAAGAGGGAAAACAACTTTGTCCTTAATTTTATTCCCAGTGACAGAGATGTGTTGAGTTTAGGTCTTGCGCTGTACTACGAAAAAATATATATACAGGGTGATTAAAAAAGAATACGCTAAAATCATCATGTGATATTTCAAAAACAAAAAACAATTTTAAAAACTTTTACCTTCAAGTTTTTATTTTAAGTTTTATTGTTTTACAAGTGTTCCGTGTGTCACCACAGGCAGCACAGACAGTATGAAGTCAATAGAATGAAAATTCCTCCCAAATGTGCCCCAGAATCAGAATGTTTCAGGCCACTGTGTTGATTGTAGCTGTGGTTAAATCTTTCATACCATCAATATTTGCAGGAAGTGGTGGAACATGAACTTTGTCTTTATATCTAGAAAATCACACACAGTGAGGTGCTGGGATCTGGCAGGGAGTGAGGTCTTTAGCACCTCTCCTAGCAATCCACCACCGAGGCACGTTTTCATTCAGATAGGGTCAGACCCTGAGATGCCAATGGGGCGGTGCTCCATCTTGAAAAATAAAGTCATTTGAATCTACGTGCAGTAAAGTGGATAGCCACTTCTTGTGGGGGTATTTTAAAGACAAAGTTTATGTTTCACTACTTCCAGCAAATGTCAATGACATGAAAGGTCAAATAATAAAAGTTACTATCAGTGTAGTGGACTCAGACATCCTGAGGGGCGTTTGGGAGGAATCCTCATATCGGCTTGATGTTTTCCGTGCTGCCGGAGCTGGCCACATTGAGCACTTGTAAAACATGAAATAAAAATTTGAAGGTATACATGTGTCCAAGCAGTTTTTAAAAATTGGTTTTCGTTTTAGAAATATCGTGTGATAGTTTTGGCGTATATTCTTTTTTAATCACCCTGTATAATGGGATGCCCCCATAATATATACTTATGGAAAGTTGTCATGTTAGTGACACAGTAAGGCTTTCTCTCACAGGAATCTCAAATTAAGCAAGATTGAAAGCTGAACCTGACAAATGAATTGTATGTGAGGTTCACTTTTAGTAACTCAAGATTAAAAAATTGGCAGTTCTTTGGGGTTTAGCTGTGCTGGAAGAAAGTTGTTTTCTCTTGGTGAGACGTGTTATAATATGTTAGTCATTGTGAAATAACATTTTATTGTCATAACTGTCTCAGTGTGTTATCTTTCTAATTGGTAAACTAGCCTGCATTTACTCAGATATGACTTGTGGTCAAACGTACAATTTAAAAAAAAGCTGAACTAAGTATGCAGTGTGACTGGGCCAGGACTCAGTTGACATGAACTGTTAATCATCTTTGTTAGGCCATTTAGGCTGCTTAGATTATTTGGCATACACTGTACGTTCGATCATATTTGAGATTATTCAGATATATTTTAGGGGAAGAAGATAATAATGTTGAAGACTGTTTTCACCAGTACGGGGTGTGAGCCAGGGATATTGCACATACTTCCTTATCCAAAACAAAGGCTTCTCTTGTGCTTGAGACCCTTTCGTATCTCTTGGACAGTGGTCATGTGTTTTCCTTGCCAGTGGAGCTGATGGTTTCTCGTTGTGTGGTTATATGTGATGAGTCTTGACGGTTTAGTCCACCAGGTACATAAATTTCATAATTTGGGTTTTTGGTACAGGTGCAAAGAGGACATAATCCCCCTATATCATATGACACCAAGATCAAATGAATACACGATAATATTTTACTAAATGAAGCACGATTCAGTATTGGAATGCTCCGCCACTGTCCGAGGCAAAATTCTGTGATATTCGCAATCAAAGATTTGACAAATGCCTCCATAACATTAGCAACAGGCATCTTCTAATAAAGCTAGGTTCATGAAATTTGGCACACATTCAATGTTTCAATGCCAATATACCCACCAATTTTCAAATCATTTGCTGTAATAGTTTTGTTTCTAGAACGTTATCTCTAGGGCCCCAGAACGTAAACAAAACAACAACAACAACAACAACAAAAACGAAAGAAGAGCTTTAAAATACAAAGAGCTGTAATTACTCATGCTTCTAAATGTCAATACTTGAGTAGACGTTGAAAGACATAATAAGCACAAATTAAGTACAGGAAATCCGAAATACAAGTTGGACAGCGTCTGTGGTGCTATAGTTTGGCTCTTCATCTATCATGCAGAGAGCAGGAGTTCAAATAATGGCCACGTGAAGCAAATTTTTTATTGAGTATCTTTGTCTCTCTACTAGGATATGTAGCCCAAAGTCCCTCTCCACCCAAATTGGCCCTGACAGGCCGGGTCGAAATAGTCCACCTCTTAAATGACCTTACACAGTGTTGCGAGGTGCGAAAACCAAAAACCGAAAAATCTAGGACAACAGTTTTGGACTTTATTTATAATATAAGGCCTCAAAACTTTTGCACTGACTTGATTGAACTGGCGTCTATGGTGTTATGATAAAGCTCTTTGCCTATCATGCAGAAGACTAGTTCGATTCCCATGTGGGAATGAGCATCTGTGTTTTTTTGCTGGGATTCCTCCCTCTCAGCCTGGGTTGGCCCTGACAGGCAGAGTTGATTTTACCCATCTCTTAACCCTATCCGTACGTCGTGTTTTACTATTGTATCAATACGACATGGGGAACTCTGTACCACCACTTTCCAAAGAGGAAATTTACTTTTTAATCTGATCTGAACGCTTTGAATAGCAGTCTGTCAAAATGATTTTTTGAGAAATATTGAGAGTTTCAAAGAGATCTTACCCCCCGGGACACTGCCACTGACTGAAGTGTCTTTAGGCCATTCCCAAAGGGGGGACATTTCTCGTTCATGCACTGTAGAATTGTAAATGGGCTGATTCATCAATGTCACGCTCATAACTGTGCCTGATCTACAGCAGAGAACTGCTGCTTTTTCTTTCCTAATCCTTACTATTGTTATTTTTCCTCTACTTCTTTTGTATGTTTGTCACACTCTTGTGACCCACTATTTCCGGGGTGCCTTGATAGTCGAAGCAGACTTTGTGCTATTGAAGCTAGAGAGGTGAGCAGAGTAAGTCTGATTCCCTGTAAGGAATTCTCTGTTGACATCCACCCCTTGGCGCTCAAATAACCTTATGCAGTTGCGAGCGCCGTAAAACCTCTACTAAAACTAGACTAAAGAGATCTTCATACTAGAAATATCATGAAATGTGAAGAATACAACCCCGGCGGTACAAAATGACCTTAGGGCGTACGGATAGGGTTAAATGACCTACTTAGTGTTGCAAGGGATGAAAAACCTAAACCAAAAACAAAACTGAACTGATAGCTGTGATGCATGTCTCGTCACTTGAACAACAGTTTGAAGACAGACAAAAATTATTATAACAATAAAAGGTAATTTTATGTGGAGTTTGTAGAATAGAGCAAATTTTCCCCACAAATATTTGAGTTTCTGGCCTTTATTAGGGCATCACTGACTAGATCGTAACTAGACACCATTTTGGATAGCTTAATATGCCTAAGAAGCTTTGATTCCCTCTTACCAGTGCTATGCGGTTTGTCAGGTAAATTTAGAAAGATATTATTTTACTGATGCTCTATAGTTCGTACTAAATGCTACATAATATTACATCACTGTACCAAGACATTCTCCAAAAATAGCTTTAAAAACACATCTAACAGCAAATTTTAAAGATTTTGTATTGATTTTCCAACAGAAAAATCATTCAAAAGTCTAGTAAATCAACAACAACAAAAATGTTGCTCCTTTTTAGCCCCAACGAGTGTTGTTGGCAATTTTTGCTCTCCAGTTCGATTTACATAGTGGACCGAACGGTCGCGACGCATCACATATTCTGTTTGAAAGTTGTGTTCATTTTTGTGTGTGTATGTGTCTTCTGTCGTCTATCTCCAGAATATCAACTCACACATTGTTTTATACTTTTATTACAGCTGCTTTTTTTTGAAGAAGTGTAGAGACAACCCCTCTCGAGGCTTGCAGTCAGTATGAGTTGGAAGAGGAAAAACATGGAGGTCAGTTACAGGAACCTGATCAGCTTTGTCCCTCAGCGGTCGGGAGAGGAGGATAAGAAGTCTAAGTCTTGTCGGCAGCAACAGTGTCTGGAGGCTGTTCAAGGAGAGGAAGTGAAGAATTTCTACGAGTCTTTGGTGAAGGAAGATTCTGGAAGCATAGATAGGTTGTCAGTCAGTTCAGTTGTAAAGAAACATCAAAATAAAGTGAAGGACAAATCGATAGGAAGGAGGTCACGGAGGGCAAGGTCCTCTCATTTGCAGCAACAAGATGCAGTGAGTATGGGAGGATCACAGGGTGCCCCTGCACCTGGTTCCTCTGACATTGTGCTCCGGGAATTGTTTAAGCTACTTCACTGTGCTGAGACAGGGGATACTGCAGAATTGTCCCGGTTAGTGGACACAGGACTGGACATTAATGCCACAGACATGTACGGCTGGTCTCCCTTGATGTGTGCAGCTAGGGCTGGGCAGTTAGAATGTGTCAGACTCTGCCTCAGGCTCGGAGCACACACAGTGAGTCAACATTCTGCTGGGGGAACGGCTGAGGACCTGGCTAGGTCTGCTGGACATGAGGAAGTTGCTTCTGTCATATCGTCATTTCCACATGGGGAAGATACTCATTTGTCACCGGTTAAGAGTCGGGGCCAAAATAAGGCTGCTGTGTCTGAACCTTACTTTTGTGAAGTCTGCCAGATGTCCATCTCACCAGCTGAGAGTGTGACCCACGGGACCTCCACCATCCATCTATTCAACGCAGGCCACAAGCCAGCGGGCCCAGCCTATCTGATTCCACAGAGTAATCGGGGATTCCAGATTCTTCTGCGCTCAGGCTGGGAGCATGACAAGGGTCTGGGACCGCATGGGCAGGGGAATAAATACCCTGTGAGAACTCTTCTCAAACATGACAGGAAAGGTTTGGGTGTCGACCAGGAAGTCAAGAAGAAACAGAAAGTGACCCACTTTGAAGCAAACGACAAAACTGCTGTCAGTAGAGAGCATGTGCCTGCCAAGAGGGAGGTCTCAGTGAGGAAGGCTGCACAGAAAGTAATCAAGGCTAAAGAAAGACGCAGTCGGAGGTGGGAGAGGGATATTCGATATGAGTTAAGCTAAGTGGGTGACTTTGGACTAGGTCAGATTGTGGGAAATTTATCATCACACAGGATTCTACTGCTCAGTTTATTTCTGCCTCGACTGTACAGAATGATGAAGTTCTTCTATTGTTTTAGAGAATGACTCTTATTTCAAATGGTTTTTTGTTTTTGAGTAATTGCAGTATATTTTGTTCTTGTTTTTGTGTCTTTCTTTGGGTCGGTCCCACACCCACATGAGTATGGTCTGAAATCTGTGTTTGTGTGTTTTAGAGAGGAAGGGCGATAGAGACAGGGACAGACAAAGTGATACTCAGGCCAATAGGAGGGAGGGAGGGAGAGAGAGAGAGAGAGAGAGAGAGAGAGAGAGATGTCATCATTTTGAGCATCAGGACAATAAAAATGCATCACTACAGTGTATAAGGTCTTTTACCTTTTTTATGCACTGTTTATTATTATAAATGTACTTAAGAAATAACTTTTAAGTTATATATATAGAATGCTGGCATGGACCTGAATTGAGCATTTTTTCTTCTTGATGTATGCAAAATGCATACTGCTTGTTAACTCTTACAAAGGCTACAGGGGAACAATTTTGTTGTTATTTCTCTCAGAGGATTCATGACACTACACTTAGATATAATGTAAAGTAGGGAAAGAAATGGCATAACTCATGCAAAAATGAAAGGAGAAGATTTATAATTCTTTTGGAGATGGTTCCGAAATTTAATTAAAAATAATATTTTTCAAAGTCATCAAAGTGGGACTGCCATTTCTTTCCCTGTTGTTGTCTTCATTTGAGTGTCTTCTGTCTCTCAAGTTTGAGGAACCTCTTCCTCCTTGAAGACTCTGAGTATGGGGTTAGACACAAACACTCTCATTACTCAAGATTGCTTCCCTCACATCAGATGATAGTGTTCGTTCTGTATTAGTCAATGTTTTTTGTTCTGTGTTGATGTGATGGGGTAATTGCTAATTTGTTCAATGCTCGTCTAGAAAACTGAATTGCAGAAGGTGTAAGAAAAGAGTCAGTATTGTGCTCTTTGTAACCTCTCTTTGTCTTTTCAGTTGTTGCATATAATTTAGAAAATTTTGCTGCTGTCTTTCTTTTTCATCTCAAGGCATCTTGATTTCCCTCTCCCATAGGCTGTGATCTCCTGATGTCTGTTCGCAGGTTCTCAAGTTGCCCACTGTTGATTTCACATCTCTCTATTTTTACAATTTTGTTCTGTTAATTATAAATGTTTCACTCCTACTTCAACACAATTTGGATCTTGTCTGAGCCAAAGCAGGCTGAGAGGGATGCACTAAACTTGATAAAAAAATCTCCCCTTTTGGGGATTCGAACTCACCTCTGTGTGCAATGGCAAAGAGCCAAACTTGTAGACCACAGACCCCAGTCATGTCCCTCTTATAAGCATTACAAAAAAATCTTAGTTGGGGTCAACCTTTTTTTTCGTTACTAATGATGAGGAGAACATGTAAAATATGAGCGGGTGGTTGGAGGGCGCTAATGGTAGGTCCTACTTCTTTACTTCCCCTCTGTTGTTTCCATCTGTCTTGACTTTTTTACAGCACTAAGTGACCATTATATTGTGTCGATGTTCTTCTCATTTCTCAAACAAACAAACAAAACGTACTATATATAGAAAACTTACATGATGGGCTCTATGACAAAACCCACTACAGAACACTTCAAAATAATCAACCAAGTTACATCCCTTGCATGGATCCTAGCTTTACCACCAGAGTGGGTAAATCATTTTAAAAAATTATATCTTGAAAATTGTCTTAAACTACTTTCAAAATGTTAGAAATCTTGGTTTCACTATATTTACACTTTGCTACCCCCCTTGATTTTGTTTGAAAATAGTGTTTCAAGGAGTGGGTGTGATACTGATGGTATTAAATTATGTGCAAGCCGTTCAGTAGAAAGCATTATCACAGGAGATTGCCACGGTCAGGTAGAGCATGGTCCAGTCATGCAGGACTGAGCTTAACGGTAGAGCGTATTATCCAGGTAGACCTGTCAAGTGGACCGGCACCAATTAATAGCTCCTTCTTCGTTGGTTTCAATGGGGCTTCAGTTATCAGTCTTGAAAGCAATCACAAGGTTCCAAACACTAAAACAAAACCAACAGAATAGAAAGTATAGTAAAATTTATTATGCTACTGTATGGGTTGAACAAGAGAATTTGGCAATGTGTTGGGATGATCTGATGGGATGTGACAAGATATTGTTGGGATGATCTGATGGGATGCGACAAGATATTGTACATCACATTTGCTTTTCATTTTCAACTCTTGTGAATTAATACATATATATCACATGATGATCTCAAGACTGAATTTGTAATATATCGCACTGGCTGGCTACAAAATGAATTTGTAATATATCGCACTGGCTGGCTACAAAATAAATCTACAATGCATAACCCATCATGGCTCTTTGCCTTCAATATCTTGTGATTCCATGTGTAGGTGTTTGCAGATGTAACAGCAGTGGCTTCATTTATAGCAGGTGGGGAAAGCATCATGTCTCAGTTGCAAAGATACAATGTACAATGTGTATATAAATGGCTTTGTCTGATAAGTTTGAGTAGTGACATAATAAGTATCATGAGGTGGGACATGTGAAATGAAACAAACACAAGCATATATTATATACATGTACAGATTAAACTTAAACTGATAACATGGATGCAAGCTTACCTTACAGGACATATGACCACAGGCACACATTCAGTCTCATGCAAAAATGTACAAACACAAGGTATGCCCAAATAGTGAAATACACGTATACTCACGCATACCTTACGTTCAACCATACTGAACTTACGCAAACTGCAAAATACACGTACACTGACTCTCTTGCACAATATTGGTTTTCCACTTGCATTCATCATCAAGCAGTAGCTAATAAAAATGACATTTTGTATACCTCCCGCATTTAATGAAGGTGAAAGGGAAAGAGAGAGCATTATGGTAACTTGTCAGTTTTGCGAAAATTGTGCCTGAATTTCAGGTGCCTTACTGCATGTTGTCATAGATACATAATATTGAAAGCTCTAGGGAAGAGGGAGAGAGTAAATTAATCAGTTTTTGCCACAACGCAGATTATCAGTAGACTTACTGATATTCCATATTTTGGTTGAGTGGAGGAAAAATATACCGGTATATATATATTATATCACATTTTGCTTAAAATTTGAAAGAAGGAATAGAGTACTGGTATACATTTTAATTGGAAGAAGAAATAGAATACCATTATAAATATAATCAAGTTTTGATTGAGAAAAGAAATAAAGTACTGGTATGGCATTAATGCTTTTGATTGAGAAAAGAAGTAGAGTGAAGTCTCTATAAAAATCAGCAGTTTTACAAGTCAGAAGTACTGAAAGGCAGACGGAATTCTAAACCAATGAAATAGCAGTTGGTTGTGGCATAATTGCATACTGATGTGATGTAAGGTACTTGATGTCATATTAAGTCTACAGACATGAACTGATGACATAAACATCAGTAGCTTGACTATTTGCTGAATATAATTAACGGTGATGTAAATTTACAAATGCAAGAAAAAAAAATGCTACTCGAATGTTTTTTACTTACCATGAAAAGTAGGGTCAAACAGAGTTGCCACCTTTTTTTTCTACGCCTATGATAGTTTTGGACATCAAACACTTTGGAAATGTGCTTCTGTACACAGTAACACAGTGCTTTTGATGATCATGACAAAGAGGAGGAGTTACAGGGAAAGGATGTAATCAATATCAATATGGGCATAGAATGAATTGACAGTAATGACAGGAAATTATTTTACAAAAGTTTTGAACAGTTTATTTTGTTAAAACTAGCAGTTTCTTGGAACTTACAAAGATCATAACATTTAGATGAATGCAACAATTCTCTCAGTCAATATCATAATTATAATGTAAGTCCTGTGAAGTTCCTGTACCACAATTGTGTTGTACCACAACATTGGATTTCACTAACTAGGCAAGTAACAGTATAGATTCTATAATGTAGAATCTAGGGATGCTTTTATAAAATGCAAAGATGTGACTACAGGTGGCTATTTGTGTAGGTGGTTGGAGCGGGCCACAAGCAGGTCTTGCTTCTCCACAATCCCTCTTTTGTTTCTGTCTGTTTATCTTGTTTTTTTTCCTTTGCAGTAAATTGCCGGTATTGTTTTGATGCACTTCTTTTTACTAAACAAAAAAGGACCCCTTTTTAGCCATTCAGCTATTGAGTTTAAACTCCCTTCAAAAAGACTATGTGTGGTTCTTGAAGTTTAAGTTGACACAGACAGCTCCAAGCACCATTCAGTCATTCAACATTGGGTCATTGACCGAACCATTCCAGCAACATCTTGGACTGTGCATAAAGTAAACCTCAAATTCATTATATCACACTTAAATAATGTAGTAATGTAGTAAACCACTCAATTCCACCATTGTCATATTTCCTTCTTCCCTCACCTTCACTCTATCAGCTGAGAATCAACACATTTTCCAGACTTTCCTTGCTTAACAACTTCCTTAGCTTTGCCTGTCGCCATAGCAATCCAAGCAGCTTTCTTTTTCCTCTCACTTTCTCGTTCTTGTTTCTTCTTCTGGTCCACATAGCTTTGCTGTATCTGTGCTGCATGCTCTTCCTCCTGGTGGTGGGTTCTCAGTTCGAATGTGGCGTGATCCCGCATGGGTTGGTTGTAGGCACTGACCCGGCCCAGTGGCCGACCGTCAGCTCCTAACTCCATGGGTGGCTGGCGGCTCTTACGCTGCTCCTTTAGCTCACTGGCTTTGTCCTTAACCTCTTTCGAGTACATGAGCATAGGCGTGGCACTAGCCTCGGAGTAGGCGGAGCTGACCAGCGCTTGTGGGCGGGGCTTCTGGGAGAAGGTGCCTGCCCCTGGTAGACTGGGTGCAATGCTGGCTGGGATGGATTTTACACTGGTTGGCCTCAGCTTGACAGCTGCGTTGACTGGAGCAGTGACTGGTCGGGATGGGAAGAGACTAAGCTGTCCATTCAGCCTCTCTGTGCCCAGCGGTCCCGCGGAGATGGGTCGGATGATGCGGCCCGGGGGTACGGTGCTCTTGACAGAACGGGGATGGAGACTTTGTCGTGGGGGACCAATCACAGGCGTGACCGCACACAGTGTGCTGAAGCATTCCTTCTCTGGCACGCAGGGTGTCTTGGGCTGCTCTTTGGTCTTCAGTGACCTCACAGACCGGTGGTCAGACATCTCAGACACTGTGCCGTCTTCCGAGTTGAACATGTCCATGGCCAGCTCCTCCACGGGCACCTTAGTGCGAGGGTCAATGCGACTGGGTGATGAGTTGGGCCTCTTCCTCAAGGTCACGGCTGCCGGCTTCAGGTCCTGCATGTTTGCCTTGGTGTTGTAATTGGTCTCTGATCTCGCCATGGACTTCTGTATGGTACTGATGGTCAGATAGATGAAGTCGGGCGGCACCTGGCTCTCCACCTTCATGCGCATCTGTGAGCGCAGCAGAGCCTTCATCTCTGACAGCGTGATGTCTTTGTCCCGGCCCACCAGAGGCTTCTCAAACGCCCAAGAGATTCGACGTGCCAGAGGAATGAGCTCTTTGTTCACCTCGCTCTCTTCCTCATCCGGCTGCTCCTTGATGGTGACGCTGTACTGGGACGGAGCAGACTTTATCCGCGGTTGCTTTCCCTTGCCAGTAGAGTGCTGTTGCTGCTGTGGGGGGAGAGGCTGCGAGCTCTTTCGCGCAAGGAAAGCTTGCATGTCTGCCGAGCTGTACTTGACCTCCTGCCGCGGTGAGTCATTCATTGACATCATATCTGGCGACCACGGGCAGATGTCGGGGCGGGAGCTCGCACTCTGCGCTCGTTTTGCGGCCTCCAGCGAGCGCTGGCTGAGCGTCTTGGCGCTGTGTGGGAGTTGTAGCGCGCGGTACTTGTGCTGGGGCAGCACCAGCTTTGTGTTGGCTTCTGCCGGCGGTTCGTCGTGGTGCACGATCTTGTAGTTGCTGGCGCCCGCCAAGCGCATACGCTGCGCCCGGATGTAGGAGTAGGGCTGTTGCCGGACGGGGGCGTCGCTGTAAGAGCCGTACTGCACCAGGGGTGGGACCTTGTCCGTCTCCAGACTGTAGTCCCAAGTGACCTTCTCGAAGTTCATCACCAGCAGGTTGTTCAGGGTATTCACGGTGATCCTGGCCATAGACAGAACAACAAGTGACTTAGTGTTTTTGAGTTTTAATGAGGGAAGCAATCGACACACTAACAGTCATCCAAAGCTACAAAAAGGCAAGACAAAGAAACAGAAACCAAAAAAGGACAGTAAAAAAAAAAGTGGGACATTATACCTGTAGCGTCCTCCAACCACCCACCACGGGGATCGGCAACCTGAGTAGGGAACATTTTTATCGAGTATTTCGGCGTTTTTTGCTAGGATGTTGTATCCTTATCACTCCAGGTTAGCCCTGACTGGCAAAATCGGAAGCTCACCTTCTAAATGACCTAAATTGTGTCTGTAAGGGATGTTTAAAAACGCCTATATAAAAAAAAAAAAAAAGACTTTGTCGGGGGAGGTTGGGTAGGTAGGCTGAATAGTCCTTGAGATTGAGACTCTTCAAGGTCCTTTTTTAAAAATGTCTGTACACTACACTTTCTGTACTACATGTACCAGAATTATGCTTTAAATTGGAGGTCCAGCACCTTTCGATACATTTATACTGTAAAAAGGGGCCTTACAACCCACCACAATACGACCACACTTTAACAAGAGAAGCATAAAATATATTTTCCCCCTGGTTTATTGATTCAAGTACAGTCCATGCCGGCTTTAAGCACGGTCATCGGGAGAAAGCTTAAGCGTGCTTAAAGCCGAAGCGTGCTTAAGTGCGAAGTAGACATAATCCAGAGATTTTCATGTAGAAAATTCCCCGTGCTATTTCCCTTTGTTTGTAAGTAGGCCTATAGCGGTCCC
>NW_004797420.1:494670-495878 GCF_000002075.1 Aplysia californica
GTGCCCGGTAGAAAACAAAAATATAGTGAGCGGCAAGTTTCTTGAACTAGCCGTGGAGATAAGAAGTGTCAATTGACAACTTTTGCCTAGTACGGAGAAAGTGTCCGGGGGTGTGATCGCTGGGAAACCCTAGAGGTCCGTCCTGTAGACCAACCCGCCCACCTGTGGTGATATGGAACCCTCTCGAGTCTCACTGCTGTCATCGATCAATCAATCGATTTCTCTTATCGACCGGAGAAATCAGTCGGACTCCAGAACACAAGCCGGTCTTGCGGTACAGAGGAAGGAGGAGGTTTCCGGGTGGAGAGGGGGGGGGGGGTGCGAAGTGCTAAGAGAAAGCTGGGACCGGGACGTGACAGTTAGCATGTTCAGAATCAAAAGGCAAAACTTTCGTTTGTTCACGCTCAAGTTTCAAACCATTTTTGACAACAACAGTCAGTTTGTTCACGCTCAAGTTTCACACCATTTTTGACAACAGACAATCATTTTATAGGTGGAAGACTTCTAATTTCAACCCGTAGATCAAGGCCCCTTATAGGGGGAAAGGTGGGGGGGGGGGGGGGGTTCCATCATAGTCTTCATTATATGCACATCTTGCTTTGTTTTGAGTACCGGTAGGTTTAACGTGACTTAAGAGTCTGGGGTTCTTTCAACGTAATTTCCAACGGTTAGGTGTCCATTTCCAATTGGGTAGAACCAGAATAAGAGAGCCATAAAACATACTGAAAGTGAAAGCATCTTGTGAGGCAGTGAGATGGTCGAGTCTGGGATCTTTCGTTGACAAGGAAAGCATACTGACTGACAAAGTGACAGCTATATGAAGCTCCAGATAGACTAAACATAATATTATTGTCTTTCAGTAAGAGCGCAACAAGAATCCTTCCAAACTCCAAGCAACCAGTATCTGGGGTGTAGTGGTCAGGTTCTCGGCTGTTGCACACAGAAGACGTGAGTTTAAATTCTGTGTGGAGAGGTTGATTAATTTGTCAAATATCTTCCAGTTTGGATACGGAGTATCTCCCCCCCCCCTCTCTTCAATTTGGCCATGTGAATTGAATCTTTGGCTTTGAGTATGAGGGGCGTTTATTTTTTAATCATTTATCTTACTCTAATCTTAGAGATCCCTTAGACAAGAATTTAATAAAAGCACAATTGCAGCAACACCACACATCCACGAGTCCTGACAAACAGAGGGGGAGAGAGAGTGC
>NW_004797420.1:496048-497754 GCF_000002075.1 Aplysia californica
AGGAGGAAAGCAGAGAGAGAGAGAGAGAGAGAGAGAGAGAGAGAGAGAGAGAGAGAGAGAGAGATCAAACAGTGACGTTTTCATGTAACTGATTACTTTTTTAGTGAGTTAGAATGCCTTCAACGCTAGCATTAAGCAAAAAGAAAACAAGACAGTAAATAGCTGCAAGGACTACAACTACGAAAACCTTCATGACAACAGCAACAACTCAATGACAATGAAGATAAAACAACATCACAGAAAACAAGGATGACGACCAATACATCACGCCCAGCAAAACAGCAACAATAAGAAGAAAACATCATAACCAAAAAGAAAGATGAAGACCACTATCACCACAAATTCAATAAGACCAAGAAAATTAATAACCACAATACAGCACATATTAAATACCAAAACCAAACAAACAAACAAAAAAAGGTTTATCAAAGCATCAATGTGTCCCGCTCGCTCATATGAACTTATGCATGAGTTGCGAGCGCCGTAAAACACTTACTAAAACAAAACAAAAAATAAAAAAATAAGCATCAATTAACACCAACAACTACAACAAAATAGTATTATTAAAAAAAGCAAGGATGACGACCACTGGCACCACTATAAACTACAAGACAAACATGATCTAAAAACCACCACTATCACCAGCAACAACGACAATGAGAACAAAAAACAGCGTTTTTCTTTCGTAAGAAATTTTCAGCATTTGCAACACAAGTCCGTCATACATATTAGTGCCGAAAATGAAAAGTGTTACAAGAGAGTAACATGATACAAAGACAGAATAAAGACAACAGATCATGTTTAACAGAAAAGATGAAGCAAACCGCACTCACCAGCCACCCACAAGCAAGGAATACTACCATTATTATATGGGATGCCCATTTGCACAATCAGATCGGATCGGTTTGTTAGCCAGATTGAGGGTGCAAAGTGGCTATCGTGGCACAAGCCGATCGCCCGACTCATCGCGCGTTTGTTTTAAAGGTAACAAGTCGGTGACCGACCCAACCTGACCCGACCCGATCCCATCCGCAATGGGCACCCGGTATTAACAACCACAATATCCAAAACACCAACAGCAACCCCGCCCCTGTTGACCTCCGCTCACAATATAACCTGTAATATAATAGTAAAGCAAAATTATCCCTACATCCGATTTGGACATTGGGGATTGCCTTGTCAGTGAGAAAACTTCCTGGGCCTTCGGCCTATTGTGGTAGGGCGGCCAGTTCCTTTCCACGCCGCCTTTTCTTCCCTAACTCGAAGTCAGGTACCCATTACTGCTAGTCGGGCAGGAGGGGGTGAAAAAAAAACTGTGTCCGAACCGAGGCTCGAACCCGGACTTTCCGCTTCGGAGATGAGCGCACTAACCGCTCCGCGACCGCACCCTCCTGAATTTAGTACATTATTCACTTGTAACATATAGTGTATAAAACCTCTCAGTCTCACCTGTCCCCTATGGCGATGACGGAGAGGATGGGGTCACTGCGTGAGTTTCCGCGCATGATGCGACAACACTGGCCGGTGACCATGTTCCACACCCTCAGTCGACCGTCGGCCGAGCCCGTGATCACACGCAGGTACAGGAACTCGATACATAGCACCTCTCTGTAGGGTGGGGGTGGGGAGAGGCCACAGACGTGTGTGTGTGTGTGTGTGTGTGTGTGTGTGTGTGTGTGTGTGTGTGTGTGTGTGTGTGTGTGTGT
>NW_004797420.1:500648-501806 GCF_000002075.1 Aplysia californica
ACCAGAGTGGCACCTAAACTCAAAATTATAACCGTCACTCCGCAGACCGGCAAAACTCGGAAGATGTTGAAGCAGAGTACACGCTACTTAAAGAACAACAGAGCAGTACACATATTATTTTTTGCTTCTGAAGGATGTACCCAGACTGGCAAAGCTAACGGTGAAAACTTTCATTTCCCGTTCATTTTCTCTTGAGCCAAGACTATTTTTCAGTCTATTTTTACAATTTCAGTAAGATCTGAACCTTCAGTGCTCCGTAATAGCCTTTTGGGGGGGGGAGGGGGGGCTGCCTTGGCAGTTAGCGTACGGAATGAAGAAGGCAACACTGATAAGCAATCTTGTCTCCACACAAATTCTTCGGAGTACTATAAAGAAGCCCAATATAATAACGCACAGAAAATTTATAGCAAAGACTTGGCAATAACATGTCTTCTGACACAACGCCAGCTTGCCAGAGTCAGAGGGATAGATTCTAGTTAGTTATAGCGCTATGTGGACTATCCAAGAGGACGTCTTCCCTTCTCTAAGCAATTTGCCATTCTTCACATGAATTTCCAAGCGTCCACACGTTTCTGTAAACTGTTTGAAGGACACTTGATGACACCCACCCCCTTCCAATACAAACATTGACACCCATTCCGCCACATTAGGAGAAGAGAGCAATTTAAAAAGGACTCAAAACAAAACAAAAACATGATCATTAACTCTAGAGAGATCTATTGCATCTATTAAATCACAGCGTCAATCTAGAGTGGCGTTCCATTCCGACAGCCTCCCCATTTACTCCTAGCTCACATACGTCACCCAACCCCGGCCCTAAACACCAGATTATTGTATAAAACCGACGAAGACAACGATATCTTAATACCTCCACAAACCACACAACGGCACGCATAGGCTTTTACATAAATCAATGCACGTTAGAGCTAATCAAACGGCACCCAAATCTCTTACGCAGCCACACTAAAGAAAGGAAGACCTATGGGTCTTTATCCACGTTCGAGAACTTGACCTCTCCCGTGACCAGTTTATCACCCCAACTGTTGTCCCAGTCGTCATTTACCCACTTGACTCTTGTCCATTGAGCTATTGCTCAGCTCTCTCTCTCTCTCTCTCTCTCTCTCTCTCTCTCTCTCTCTCTCTCTCTCTCTCTCTCTC
>NW_004797420.1:502893-506031 GCF_000002075.1 Aplysia californica
AGAGAGAGAGAGGGAGAGAGAGAGAGAGAGAGAGAGGGAGAAAGAGAGAGAGAGAGAGAGAGAGAGAGAGAGAGAGAGAGAGAGAGAGAGAGAGAGAGAGAGAGAGAGAGAGAGAGAGGACATAGACAAAGACAGAGAGAGAGAGCCTGGAAACCTTAAACTTCAGCTGGAAGCTCCCAAAGCGCTGCAAGACTCAGAACGGACCACGAACAACATAGGATTGAGGGGCTTCGCATTAATGTCACTGACCACTTTTATGACTGACGTTATTTCAGCATGGCTGGTTCAAGGTGCAGATTTTTGTACTTCAACCGGAAAGCCTTGTACGTAAAGCCCCTAGCACAGTCTTCTCGGGCTACTTTAACATTATATAGGGAGCGTAAAACATTTACACATTTAATTAAGACATTTAAACGCATTAAGATTTCAAGAAAAGTTATTTTACAAAGACAAACATCTTACCGAGAGCATGCCCTAACTCAGATCAAGATTCCAACAAACACTTATAAGAGAACAAAACAAAATGAACGCCAAAGGAAAAAAACCCCCCAATCATTTGAATAATATCGCTTTCAGTCTCCGTTCCACGAAGACTCACTTCATGTGATAATTTTGACAATATAACGAGATAGAAGCTTATCATTCTATGACCACCAATGAACTTCAGTCTTTTGGAAATTGTCTTTAACAAACTGTCCTGAGTGAAGAACACAAACAGGGGTGGGGGGTGGGGGTGGGGGTGGAATAGAGAATAATCGACTCAAGCGTGATGTCAATATGCTCCAATCCAGGCGAACAAACGGACATGACGTAATACTGGGCCAAGCCGTTCACGCACAAGCGTACACTATAAATCGAAAGTTAAATCACAAAATGGTCCTGGGCAAGATTTCTAATAGTTTGACCGCAGGCCTAGAAAATTGGCAAATGGTGTATTTATACTTTGACTTACAGACACGTACCTACTCTTATTTAACGACACAGTATCTCTAAAGATCCCCCCCCCCCTTATAATCCTGACCTAACCCTATTCCAGGACAGACGGACGCCGAGATCCGAGGCAAGGAGATCAGGTGTACCTTAGGACTGACACAGTAGACACAGCGCTCTAAATAATCCCCAAAGACAATCAGCTGGGATCTTAGCTGCCTCGGTTCCTATTTGACTGTAATTTACTGCAACACAACAGAAAGTGGGTCCGGTCGTGGTCTGTAAGACCAACCTAAGTGCAATTAGTGAGGTGTTTAAACTTCAGGGATAATGACACAGCAGTGTCCGAACGAAACAGACCACGGACAAAGGAAAAAAGCGTTTATTTATGTGTCACGATTATGTCCACGTCAAGTGGACTAGAGTGTACGTAAACCTTTGGTGGGCGTCTTAGCCGAGAGTTTATTTCGCCTCGGACTTGCAATCTCAAGATCACAGACGCAATTCCGGATCCCTCCAATGTTTTGGACATTGTGAACTCAAGAACAAAACTGCAACTTATTTTCCCCGATTCACCCAGCGTACACTGATACTTGGCAATAATCAATGACAGAAACATTATGACTGTCAGCACTTGAGCTCACATCAGGCTGCTATTCTCTTTATTTTTCGAGGGACTGAAAAGGTAAATTTGAATAGAGAGCCCAAGAAGTTACTGTCTTGTCATGTTAGATTTCAGCCGACGGGAATGCAACGCTGCAAACTACTGTCACTAAAAGTTTTAATTTAGACTTTGGAGTGTCGTAGAGCTGGGCACCGAACAAAGGCTGATCCAAAATGTTACAAACAATAGGGACCTATATGTTCTTGTATTTCCAAGTTGGGGCATTACTGAATATATCTTTGGACTTTTTCTTTGGCGACTACACACACACACACACGCACAAACACATATGCACATAAACACACACATGTATGATTTATTTCTTGTATTATACACACAGGCAAACATGCAAACATGCCATACACGAAATATACGCAGACACACATAAACACTCTCACAGAAACTAATAGTGTGAGCACAAATAAGCACACGATTACATGCACACACACACACACACACACACACACACACACACACACACACACACACACACACACTCATATACACACATACACAATCACACATGCGTGCACACACACAGGCACGCAAACATGCACACACGCGCGCACACACACACAAACACACATACACACAGACAAACACATACATACACACAGTTATAGATGTATAACGCTTATTAATGAACCCTCAAACACATAAAAGAGCACGTTGATCGACATTCAATCGTCACCACAATCTCCACCTACTTCCCCCGACAAGCCATCAGACGCAGACAAACTTCAAAGACCCCCCTGCCTTCCTCCTGGGCTTATTGCTTTAAAAATCCATAACAAAATCTATCAAATAGGGATTTGTAACTCCCAGAGCGAGTCCCACGAGCCGAGGAAATAACGAGTGTCTGACTGTCGGGACGGAAAACAAGTGGGGTACAGAGGGCGTCGCGGTGCGTACCAGTACGATAGCAACCTTCGATATTATATTGCAACCTTTAGTCACCATAAGTGCCAAATGAAGCGTGGTAGGTTTTCAAGCCTTTTATTTTCTTTTTCTATTCTTGGCAAAGAAAAGGACCCTTGTCGAGTCCCGGGGTAAGGAGAGGCCAGGACAAACTGACAAAGCTTTCAGTTGACGGTTACTAGGTTTTATTGAAGCGTAAAGTGTTAGTTGGGTGCGCATTCAAAATAAAAATTGAAGTCAAGAGTGGTGCAGGGATACCATTGGACATTAAATTCACAGAGAGCCCCGAATTGGGAACGTACTACTTGTGTTAAATTGCGACATTGGAACAGTAACACAAGCTGAGCATTCCCCCAGTCTAACGTTCACAAGTAAACCCAACTCGCCCATGTAGTGTACTGTTTACTAAAAAAAAAAACCCAGGTACACAACCCTGTACACCATATCTGATCTTCTGGCAAAGATAGAAGCGAGAATCCTAGGAAAGCGCTTCTTTTCAAACTGTTACTGTTAAGACAAAACTTCCTCTCTCGTTTCAAGTATGTTTAATATGAGTTTTCGACTTTCGAGAGAATGAGAGAGAGAGGGAGAGAGAGAGAGAGAGAGAGAGAGAGAGAGAGAGAGAC
>NW_004797420.1:506688-507729 GCF_000002075.1 Aplysia californica
GGGGGTAGAAGTTTACTTTTACCAATTATATCCTTTTTTCAACCACAGAAAAATGTTTAATCAGTGAAATGTTCTCACCATAGCCCAGCTGGCGTTATCTTCAAACCCGTCTCTCGAAAACTGGATATAGAGTCATCTCTGACCCATCTACCCATCCCTGCTCCCTCCATAAAAAAATATATTCACAAAGAGTCTTTAATGTGCACGATATATATATTTCAAAAATCCAAAATTGCCTAAAACTTTTTTATAATCATGCTATTCAGTCTCCCACAGAGCGCATATCCTTGGGGAACATTTCTGTCTCAATCGCCAAAGCCCCATTGCTCGGATACAATAACTGAGCGTCTCTGTAACACACAGCGGACAGGATACATGTATATCAACGTGTGGCTCCTCCACAAACGGTAGCCGAGGTATAAGAAAGCCTTGTCGGCAACCTGAGGAGTTGTAAGTGCATAACACTAATCCCTTATCGATAAAAGTCGTATTGATTGATTGATCGACGAGGTCTGATCAAGTGGCTGCGTCCACTCTCCGCCTGCCCAACTCCGACCCACACCCAGGCGAAAGCTGCAAACTCGTCCCCGCCTTCAGAACAAAAGCCTGCCGTCTTCAGCCTGTCTTGACGGGAAGTAGCAAATCCTACCCGAGTTCGATATCGCCACTGAATGCTTTTGCCGATAGGGGAGGGAGACGATTTATGGTTATCAAACAAAAGATGGATTAGCTATAATCGAAACCATAATAGATGGAATTGTCCGTTCTTCTCGCTGTAGAAAGCCAGGATTAATTCCTTTATTGACGGAGCTTAACTCCCCTTTTGTCCGTTCGTTAGCGATTATAGGTTTTCTTTCGATCACTGCCAAACGTATCTACTCTGTTGACTTTGGCACCATGTATACGTGCACACATACTGCATGGCATGTTTGTTTACGCCCATTTTCATATTCATTGACTCAGATATCATCTCTCTTTGCCGCATATGCAAGAGGAGCAGGGGAAAAGGAGGAGAGAGAGAGAGAGAGAGAGAGAGAGAGA
>NW_004797420.1:508343-509511 GCF_000002075.1 Aplysia californica
CCCCCATTCAACAAAACAAAACAAAAGAAGAAAAAAAAACAACAACCAACAAACAGAAAAAACATCAGACAGGACGTTTCCCTGCACCAATCAGCAATGCTGTTTTTACAGCCTATTGTCTGTACAGTTATTTTTAAGAAGTACAAGATGCTGATGAAACAGCTTTATTTATTACAACATTTTCAAAAGGGAGCACATTTTATCAAAGCTGCATTTTTTTTTTTTCTACCAGTAAAGCTACTGTATAGACTTTGTCATTTCCGTAGTTTCTGGCCTGAATGGGACATACAATATGTAAATATAGAACAATAAAAAGGCTCTTTGCAAAACTGACAACTCCTTAGAAGGGTATATCCATCGCCCCCACCCCACCCCACTCCCATGAAAAACAAACAACAGAAAAAAACAAGAAAAAACCCAACTAAAAACATAAGTATGTCTAAATACATTTTAAAAATTAATTTAACAAATGAAAATTAAAATGTTAAAAATAAAAATACACATTATCACCACTTGCTCTTTTCTTTCAAGTATAATTTATTATTTGTTTAAGGGGCAGACCCATCGGTGGTGTAGCAGTTAGGTGCTTCGTTGTCGCACACAGAAGACAGAGCCCAGTTCAACTCCCGAGTGGGGAAAATATTATAATTTGAGGATCTTGTCGGTCTTTCTGAAGGGACGATGTACCACTTTCAGCCCAGGCTAGCCCTGACAGGCAGGGCTGAAGTCACCGACTAAATGATCTAAATCGTGTCAACGGGGGCGTTAAAAAAAAGACAACATTATTATACGTTTGGGACATACCAATCTTTTCTTTCGATACGTCTCGTCTTCCTCTTTCCGTCTTCTCTCTTTTTCCTCAGCGGGAAAACTTTTTCGAACGACATCCGTCGTCTGATGGCGAAAGTCTGCAAAACATAATGCAATACGCAACATTTAAGAAGCTGAAAAAAAAATTAGGGTCTATAACATAATATAAAAACGTTTCAACATCTCTCGTCTAACTCTGAATTAAGTTTTGGAGAAAAAAAAACCTAGAAAAAAACATGCAAAATAGCGAAAGCAAAAAAAGTCAACCAAAAAACATTAGAACATTAGATAACATGCAAATAATCATAACACCACTCTCCCTTTCTCTCCCTTTCTCTCCCTTTCTCTCCCCTTCTCC
>NW_004797420.1:509745-513389 GCF_000002075.1 Aplysia californica
ACACACACACACACACACACACACACACACACACACACACACACACACACATATATGTATATACTTGACGGTAACACGAATCAAGAACGAAATTATAAAACAAAAAGTTTAATAAATAAATCAAACGGCAAGAGTTCGAATCAGAGGCGATGCTATGGTAAGACAAAGATTTTGTTGGAGGTTATTCAAATCTAACACGCAAAAATGATGCAAATCACTACCGTTGGCTATTTTCCAACAGTGTTTTGCATGTCCAACAGCCGGTTAGTATCATACCTTTTTATTTTAAACAAATATATAAAACGTCGCAGAAAAGTGCATAAACAAACAGACGTGAGGTGGATTTAGTGTCCCTATCAACAATGTAATGTAATTTATGAGGCGCAATCTCCGAATGTAACGACCATCTCTGATAGGATCAAGTGCATGGAAAGCCTTGATGACTCAGCAAAACAACTCAAGTTCAACAACATACCTCTGTGTATTCGAACCATCGACAGCACCAAATTCCGGCATAAGTTAACGGCGCACCCATTAAAAAATCCCGAAGCCACAGGGCGGGTGGACAGCATTAGGGTGCAGTCACACCGACCAACGTCTAACGAGCTGCCCCGCGGCAGACCGTGGAAAAAAACTCATTAAACCCACGAGAAATTCCTTATCTAACTTAGAAAAAAAAAAAAACCCGGCTTTGCTCTACACGTGGACATTTCGATTTTTCTTGGTGTGTTTTTGACTACGCTTACTTTTTTCCCTGTTTCTGAACCCCGGTGCAGTTCGCCCTTGTGTTCTCAACGTAGTAGAACCTTAAACATCTCCACTAGAGTGTAAGAATTTAAATTATTTAAATTATTTTGAGGGCCAGTTTGCAGAGGATAGCAAATTGATTAATTCTAGTGGTCTTTTATATCTGTAAATACCAAAGATGTAACTCCATAAGTTTCTTGGAATTAGACTGTGTTCATGACATGTTAGTACTTTTGATATTATTACCCCCCACTCCCCCCCAACCTCTTCCGCCCCCGCCCCCGCCCATTACACAAAACAGTAACTGGAGTGGTGTTTCCCTCTCAGCCCCTGAGTTGGCTCTGACAAGGAAGACCGAAGTAGGCCGTCTCCTAAATTATTTAAATTGTGTTTGTAGCGGCATAAAACACTCACGATCAATGGACAAAGCGCTAAATTTGGACGTGATTGCCCTGATCCTCTGTCCACCATTTGTCATCGGTATGAACTGACCCGCGGCCCAGGCGGGATTGCGAGGTGCATGTCCACCCAAGCGAGAATACATTGGGTTAAAATTAAGATCTAAAACTGCAATGAACAATAGATAATCATGGCGACGTTTTTAAAAAAAAAGGGGAAAACATGAGAAAAGAGGGTTCATCAACATTCAGTCGAGGCAGTAGAAAGTTCCCTGAATTAATTTTTTTTTTATTAAAGGATTATATTATTTTGTTACGGTTAGATATCAGCACAGTTAATCTCACGCGCAGACGGTTGTTTTTTGTTGTTGTAAACGATGATAGGGCTATTTAACTATTACAGATTTGAAGTCTACGATAATATAATATTTCTGTCAAGCGACAAGAATGGGAAATTACATAACCTACGTTAGATATTATCTTATTAAGATACTGTCAACATGTGTTAAAGCTTGTTTAGCTGCCAAGTTCTTATACGTGCATATATACGCATACACCCGAACACAGGCAAACACACACACACACACACACACACACACGCACACACAAAAACGTACAAAGACCTAGCTACGACCAACCAAATTCCATTACAAATAAGCAATACAATGTATAATTATTACGTTCTCTAGCAACATCTAGAAACACATGCCAACTGGCTACATAGTGCACACAGTGTTGTACATTGTTTCAGCGTCAATATGGACAGACTATTTCGTCTCAGTAACACGTCTTGCTGGGTCATTGTTATGATTATTCATGATAAAGACACTGCATTACATATTATTGAGTAAGAAGACGACAAACACAAGGGCACGCTTTTACAGACTAATAAATAAGTAGCTTTATGATTTTAAAAATTAACATATTATAATCTAAAAATAACATTTTCTTTAAGATAATCCTTGTTGCCACAAGACGTTGCTGCTGTTGTTTGCGTTGTTGTTGTTGTTGTTGTTGTTGTTGCTGTTGTTGTTGTTGCTGTCGTTGTTGTTGTCGTCGTTGTTGTTATTGTTGTTGCTGTCGTTGTTGTTGTTGTCGTTGTTGTTGTTGTTGTTGTTGTTGTTGTTGTTGTTGTTACTGTTGTCGGGGTTTTTTTGTAATGGATGGAAATGTTGTTGCCGTTAAGTTGAGCTGGATACAATTACAGACGAAAAACACACATGCACTCACATAACTCTTTTACACGCTAAAACATACACATCACACGAACGCACGTACGCACACATACACACGCACACACACACACACATAAACACACACACACACACGCACACACACACACACATAAACACACACACACACACACACACACACACACACACACATTGTGCACGCACACATAAACATAAACGTGAAAGTACAGATGGGTTCTCGACTAACCCAATACACAACCACACACAAGCTGACATTGGCACGCACTCTGGGATAGCATATTATCATACATCTGTATACCGATACAAAAGAGAAGGAAAACAATAAATAAGGAATACTTCGTAAAATCTAGTGACAACTAGCGTAAAAAAGAACATGCCAAAACTACTCGAACGAGCGCATGCCCAAGTCGTGAAGCTGCAGACAAAACAAACTGCCAAACGATTAGAAATTATTACGGAATAGACGAACTCCAAGTACACACAGAGAAAGTTGCTGATGAAACGTGCGAGGAAAATGTAAATGGGAAGCCCAGTGATGGTCAGCGCTAAGTTTTAATCAAACAAGCCATGTCTTGGTGCTAGCGGCGGTGCAAAGTATGTGAGGTAGAGATGGGACTAAGTTGATACAATGGCGAGCATTTTGGATATTGAGTATCATCAGGTCAACACTCTCTGAAGAGGTGCTTGTCGACCTTTCCTTTTTATAAACAGCGCTCCCTTTTGACGCCTTTAAGAGGCTAAAACAATCGTATCGCCCACCTCTATGTATTTCCAATCGGGGCATAATACTTGCCATTACCCAAGTGATCTCCACACGCCACCAAAATAGACAAATCGGCCTCTGTTGGGCGACACCTATTCTATGAACCATCGTAGTTCATCGAGAAATCGGCTTAAGATCTGTCTTTAAAACCATATTATTGTACCTTAGTTTAATAATCCATTCTCTTTTCTGTCTTTGTTTGATTCCCACTTCCGTGCGCGCTCACGTGCATGTATACCCATAATATAATATTATATTATATATAATGCACGCTCTTGCTCAAGTCGACACCGGCCCATCCTTTGGTAAAACAAAAACAAACCCCATGTAACTGGAGAACAATCCTTACGGTGAAGCACCACCCTCCGCCTTGCGTACCTTTTGTTGGTATCTTTCTGTTAACACCCCCCTCCCCTTCCGGGCCACCTCTCTTAAGTATTCAAGTACAAGTACATGGGTATGGACCCCCGACCCCCCCGGGGGCCACCTCTCTTAAGTATTCAAGTACAAGTACATGGGTAA
>NW_004797420.1:513489-515658 GCF_000002075.1 Aplysia californica
TACATTGGAGCAAGGAGTCGGAGGATTTGGGTTGAAAAAAAGAGTGGCACTAGGTAAACTATTGGCATCGGAGGACACATAAGGGAAATGAATTAATGATCGCCAGGAGAATACCGACTACGTCCCATCTCTGGAGCAGCAAAGTGTCACGAGCAAATTATGGTCACAGCAGGTCTTCAGCTCACAACAAAGACTAAGAAAGCGGCGTGGTGGACCACGAGAGATGAGAACCAGGTGAGGACAGAGGGCACAATGGAGGTATCCAATACCGAGAGCGGGGAAATAACCCAAGAAAACACCCTATTAAAACTAAAGTACAAGTGTTTCCTCGAAATTCGCTGCCCCCTCTGTCCTCATCTCAATTCTGTGGTGAGAAGTGGGGGAGAAAAGGAAGTGGGAGGGGCGTATACACAGAATGGGGCAGGGGGTGAGGTCTCGTCGAGCCGATGGGCGGATACCTTTCGTTGGACTTGATGCAACTCCAGGAGGAGAGAAGCCAGGGGGCGGGGATTTGACCCCCAGCTGCTGGACAGCAGGGGTGCGGTTTTTACCACGCCACGTGTCGAGGATGGGACCCGAACCACTGAGGGCGCCACCGCACCCAGACAAGGCGTCCCCTCCTCTCGTACCACCACCACCACCACCACTACCAACAACAACAGCGCCACCACTTTTACCGCCGCCGACACCGCTAGCATAAGCAACAGATCTGCTGTCCACACCGGCTCTTAGCGAAGATGGCGGAGGAGGAGGAGGGGGAGGGGCTAACGTTCCCGGAGGAGGAGGAGCTTGAAAAGGAAGTGAGGCAGAGTACACGCCTATTGGTTCATTATGACTGCTTGCCGGTTTGTAAGGGATAGGGGTCTGCATGTAGGCCGACGGGTGCAGTCCAAGTTTAGTGTTGTTATTGTTGCTGTTTCTGTTTCTATAAGATCCCTGGTCATCGTAATCACTTTCGTATGCAGGTACGGGTCCCTTTGACCCAGCCCCAATATTATCCTGATTCAAGTTATCTGAACTACGTGAAACAAACTGCTTTACATCGCGAGAGATGTCCGCAGCAGTGCTGTTCCCACGTCCCGAGGGGTTGAACTGTAAAATGGCATAACGTCCACTCAGCATACTGCTGCCTCGGGTGGCAGAAGGAGACCCCATAGATCTACCATCAGTGCTGTCATGATATTCAGGGCGATAAGAAAAACGGTGATGTGCGGAGCTAGAACGAGACGGAGGGGTCGGAGCCTCTCTGCCCCCTACCGGAGGGGGCGGGACTTGTGGTTTATAGTCTGCTGGCATTGGACGCGACAACAGGGGCTTATTATCATTAGCGTGCCGACCAATCTGGGGACTTGCTTTAGGAGACTGACTCGAGCGTTTGGCTCCGGGTGAGTAATTATAGCTAGGGGGAGTGGATTTGTCTACATAACCCCGGTAGTGAGCGGGCACTTCGCCTGTCCCCATTGGTTGTGATTTTGGACTAGCCTGAGTCATTCGCGCATTCCTTGTCTGGGGAGGTTGTAGAAAAGAGGGGGTAGAGGCTGCTAACGGGGAAGAAGCTTCGAAAGCAGAGATGGAGGATTGGGATGGCGGGGGAGGGATGGCTGGAGGTTGTTGTTGTTGTTGTTGCTGCAGCAGCTGCTGCTGTTGTTGTTGCTGCTGCTGCTGCTGTTGCTGATGCTGCTGGTCATGTTCTAGAAGAGCAAATGGAAAACGGAAGCATGCAGGCTGGTAAGAGAGGGCACACACATCCATGGGGTGAGTGGAAAAAAGGGCGTAAAGGAAGTCAGAGACAAATAAGAAAACAAAACAAACAAAATGTTCTCAACAAAATAAATAGACCAAGAGAAGCAAATAAATCTCTACACAGATAAAGCTTAACTGAATTCCACCGTGACCCGAGCAAATCGTAGGAAGAGTAGGCGGGCCATTGCGATCACAAGTAAGAAACAAAAAGGCCTGTCACAGTGGTGTGTTTAGAAAAAAAAATTCTCCCAGAACAAACAACAAAAACGACTACGAAAGACACACAAAATGCCATAGATCACAGTCACACAAAGCGACAGGGAAGCAAAGAAAAGGAATCATTTTCAGTAAGGTCATACAATCGTGTGTGTGAGAGAGAGAGAGATAGAGAGAGAGAGGGGGAGAGAGAGAGAGAGAGAGGGGAGG
>NW_004797420.1:515758-524004 GCF_000002075.1 Aplysia californica
TAGTAGAGAGAGAGAGAGAGAGAGAGAGAGAGAGAGAGAGAGAGAGAGAGAGAGTGAGAAGACAAAAGAAGGTGAGAGAAAAAATTGGTATCAGCCACTCACCTGCATCAGCATGACCTCTTCTTTCAGCTGTTGGTTGACCCTAAACTCTACCCTGACCTCCTCCACTAGCTTCCTCCAGTTGGGGCTCACACACAGAGCATTGAACAACGTTGCCATGTCCAGCATACTTAGAATCATCTTTGCTAAGTGTACAGGGAGACAACGTATGAAATCCTTATGGCGGGCCACACCTGCGTACGCTTTTGCTGACTGGGGCATAACCAGGATCATTGGATCCACTGAGCTGCTGGCAGTGTCTGAGATAGACTCAGAATCAAGACTTTGGTCACCAGAAAAAGTGCTGCGGGATTTTGGAAGTTGGATCTGCTGTCCGGTGAATGGGTTCTCAGCAATGGGGCAGTACTCCAAGCGGGACTGGGACAGGAGCTCTAGCTCTGGATGATCCTCTGAGTGGTGGGAGTGCTCCGTGGACAGGACAGAGGCTGCCTCATAAATGTCATCCTCTGGAGAATTACAAATATATTTTTTTGTTACCCAATATTTTATGTGCAAACTTCACACAGAAAACATGAGGATCTACTTAATTATCATAAAACTGGTCCCATTTTTATTCACAGTTTAGCTAGTGTACATAAGGGTGCAAACAGTTCTAACATACACTCTAAGCATTATTCTGTTTTAAAAAGAAAGTATCTTAAAACATACACATAAGCATATAGATATAGCATGAGAATCTTAGAGTGTCGTAACAAAATATTAGTTAAGGTACAATAATGAACGCAATTGGGATTAAGGCTAAAAACAAATGGTGACAATAATCTTGGCGATGAAGAGATAGGTGGATGGCTTTGAAACAACAATAATCTTGTGAACTTGAACAGAGTCTATATTTTATTTAAAAAACCCAACAAGCTGACAAACATCTTCTTATAATAATATGCTACTAACTGAAACTTAAAGACAAGAAAAAGGCAAGATATATGACATGTAATATATATGTTAAAGCATCATAAATTTTAAAAATTACCATACCTGTATTGGCATCTGCAGCCTTCATTTCTGACGCTAAAAGAGTGCGGGCTTGCGTATGAAGTGTGTGAAGTAAGTGGGCTTCGCACATTTGTAGAATGTTGAGGGAGAAGTTTGCCTTGGTCCAGTAGGAGGACTGAGTGAACCACTCCCACGTACTTATGGTCACTTGCTCCACTTTCTGACCACTCATGGCGCGATCTGAACTTACTGTAGCAGAATCTGTGTCCAAGCTTGGGTTTGTCCTGGACCTCGAATAAGTACAATCTTTATTGAGGGTTGGTTGAAGTAAAGAGACAAAATGTTTCAAGAGGTCAATGCTTCTCATTCGTCTCAACAGTCCTAGCATAAAACGTTTCTTCGAGTGATCTCCAAACCGAGCAAACCATTCTCGAAATTCTCTTATCTTCCGAGTGAGCAAGCAGCTCTCGCATTCTCCACACACCGTGAATCCAGCACCACTCACACATCTCAGATCTAGCGCTCGTCCTAAGTTGAATTCATTCTCTTCTTTGTAAGGCACTGGATGCTTCATGGATTCCGATAATACATTTGATGCAGTCAGGAAAATGTTGCCTGAAGAATTATTTTGGTTTCCAGCCATATTGAGTGTCTGGACAGAGTCAACTGGTTTCATGATTTCCAACATTTTTGTAGAGGTTCAAATCCCTCTGGATCAGGTTAGAACTATAAGTAAAAAAAGGGGGATATTAATATTCATTTATATTGAGTGTACAATGTTTGGGCAATGATTTGCTCTTTTTTAGAATGCGAAAAGGCTTATTTCAGTTCAAGATTTCCAAAGCTATTATTGTTATCGAGAAAAGAGAAACTTCATTTAAAAGATAGCTTAATTTTACATGTAAACAAAAGGTCTGCATGCATGCTCCTACACTGAATAAATCTTAGCTGAATAAACGACTAGCATTGCTCGACTTTAGATATCTGCACAGGTCTTGAGTTAAGTTATATAGTTGAACAGATAATGATAATTGGACCGTAAATGGAATTAAGTGATGGGTAGAAGCACATCATCATATTTTTATGCTGAAAGAACGTCGGCAAGGATCAAGGATTGATCTGGGATTTAGATATAGATAATCTAGACTAGATCTAGATCTAGATTTAATAAATATAGATCTAAATCTAGATTAGATCTAATTATTTGTTTTAAGAAGTTATAAAAAAAAAAAATCAAAACTTAAATGTCTTAAAGTAAAAAATATAAGGTTAAACAGTTAAGTCCAAGTAAACACAATTAGAAAAGGCACATCATGTTTCCAAATCAGTGAATTGATACACTTCAGTTCACCAAGCAGTCTGCTTAAAGTATAAACCTCCCCCGCTCATTCACCTGAATATAAGGTCTCGCGACTACCTCGGTCATTGTTCAAATCGTCTTTCCACGACGCTGTCCCCAAGGAAACGACCTGGCGGTTTGTAGTTCTCTCCCCTGGTAAATATCTGCATATCTAAATTATTTGAATATTTGTATTGAAGTCTATTTTTCAATGTTTTAAAATAATAAAAATGTAACAAAGTCCCTAAATTAAAAAAAAATTTTAGTTTGCAAAAGTCCAGGTTTATTGGCACCGGAAGCAACAGCTAAAACGAGACAGCGTGCTTAGCAACTGGAACCCTTCATGGTGTCTTTCAAAATGGAGGGACATCAGCAATGTTTACCTTAGGTATCTAGCTGGTTAACTCGCAGCTAGAGCCTAAGATCTATCCTTTTAATCGGTTTTAATTATACTGTAACTTGTGATCTGTTGATAGCTACGTGCTTCAATCTTTTGGCCCTGTGAGTAAAGTTACAGACAAGAACAAGATGGCTTTGGAACGTGCAAAGGTGAGAACGACGTACCAAAATAGACTACTAATGAATCGCCCGTGTCACCGCCGTGTATTTGTGGAACGCATTGTAGGGCTTTAATAATTTGTTGAAAATCAGAGCAGGTGTTTATTTAATGAACATGACCGTAGAAATGTGAACCATTGAAATTGTTACTGCTTAAGCTAATGAATGCCATTCATTAGTAATAGTACTAATAGGGCAGGATTTTTTGTAGTAGTGTTGATGATGAATGCCATGACCAATCTGAACTAAATACTAAAATTAATAAAAATTAAAATACATAGATCTATTAATTATTGTGTGATTTAGATATAGATCTAGATCTAAGTATGATTACTTAACAAACATGAAATTGGTGTGTTTTGAGAATTTTAAGAGTCAATAATACATTATAGATCTAGATATCTAGATCTAGATTAACTTACGTATAAAATAAATATTATTAAATTATATTAATAATTAGATCCCTAGTGTTGATTATGCAAGTTATAAGACATAGATCTAGGCCTAGGCAAAAGCCTCCTGTAGCTTGATTATTATTAAATGGAATTTTAAACGAATCACCATTTCCAAATGGGAGTTGGGGAGAGCTGGGGGTAAGGAAATGGGAGTTGCTGAGTTAAGAGGAGCCGGGCAGAGGTTGGATTATAGGATCTGGCACATGTTACTTTGGGGGTTTGAACACAAAAGGAGTTGTTTGTCTTGGAGCAGGAAGCCTAGTAGTGTATATATTTTAGCCTCTCACACAAATACACTCCACACACACACACATACACTCACACATACTTACACACACACGCATTACCATAAACATATGTGCGGGCTCTTTATGCACATATATGCAAACTAATACAGAATATGCACTCACACACATTATCATAAACATATTAAGTATATCCCACACAGGATATGTGTTTGGATATTTGTTTCTTGTGCATGGTGTTGGCTACATGTTCTTGAATTGACTCAAATATCCTTTATTCCCAGCTGTGTGAGACCCCTGTATTCAGCAGCAGTAAGGTAAGAGGTCTGCCTGGCCTACCTCCACTGCCTGCGGAGGGGTCTCGGGAGCCTTCTGACCTCTACAAGGTTAGTCTGTGTGATTAACTTTTTAATAAAGGAGGGTTTTGTTTAAATCTCTACAAAAATATTAAAGTTTGTGACTTTGTGAAATGCTGTTAAATGAAAATGAGAGTGTGTTAGTGGGTTGCTCATCAGAGCTTTAGTGGGGTTTACTCCTTAAAATTCTTTTATCATATATCTGTCATCGTAATCTGTACTTTTTTGTATGGACTCTCTAGCCTTTAATATTTGGCACTTAAATATGACCTATTTATAAAAGTTCTTACTTAAACAAAAAAGACTAAAGAGTGTTTTTTTCTATTGTTATTTTTCTGAGCTCTTTTTACTAATGTTTTGTTCGATTGGGTCACTTAGGATATGCACAAAGCATGTTGTTGTTTTCAAATCCCTTTAGCTGCGAGCATTTCACTCTTGGCAGCGCAATGCCTCCCTCAAGAAACCACATGTCCTTGTCATCTGGTCAACGCTAGAGTAGAGCAAGCTTTGTAAGTATAGGTGTGTGTAGGAGCCTGCGCCGAAGAACTGCCAGGTTTGGGCAGTGAGGGAGATGTTCAACGATCTCCTCATGGTAGTCACAGTGTCTGCAATGGGGTTCCCACACGGTGTTAATCCTGTTTATGTGCTTGCTGGTGTGTAAGTGTCCTGTGCGTGCTCTGAAGATCAATGTCTGAACGGCTCTACATAAGAGACTCAAAGGGTCTTTGGGGTTGGGTTGTCCATGTTACCCAGACAGAGATCTTCCTGTTTTTGCGTTGGCCCATCTGTTTAGCCCCTCGTCTCTGCTTTTGGCTTGGATAATCCCTCTGCAGGTCTGTAAAGAGGCGGCTGTGTCTGTCTTTGATAGCTCTTTTGCAGTCTCAGTCCCTGGTACTCCTGAATGGCCAGGCACCCACTGCAGTGTAACCCTGATGCCATAGGAAGTGCCCATCTGTTTTACCGAATGTTCCCGTCACCTCTGTAGTCTCCTCCTCTCTTGACGGCTTGGAGTACTGACATTCAGTCAGAGAAGACAACAACATCCCCTGGTGTTACTGCGCCTTCAAAAAAGTCTTGGGTCATCTGCTCTAGGGTCTTTACTATGGCAATTCTCTCTACGTCATAGTTGGAGTTGTATGTTCCACTTCGGCCAAATAGTTGGGTCTGCTTCTTCTCTCCAAGGTGTGTGCACGAGGCACAACTTCTTGAAGATGCCGGTATTGCTGTCATTCAACAGTTGAATTCTTTGAGATATCAAAAGTCTTCTATCTTGTACAAGTTGGAATCTTATGACCTGTGAGATCTTCTTCCTCTCTTCTTCTGTAATACCCTACTAGAGATCAGGGGTTAACTTAACTCTGAGATCTTCATTCACAGTGCACTTCATTTTTACGAACATGGCCATTTTATCTACATAGATGTAATGTAGAATGTTCCCTTGTCTGACAGGCAGCCACTTGCCGTTTTCAAGAGTACTCTTGATATATACATAAATTGGGCAAGAATTAATTTTGAGTTTTGCCTGGATGACGCCGAAAAGGCCAACGCTTTTTGATTTTAGATCCATTTATGGATTTTTACCGCACAAAACTTCCATACAGGACATCCAAAATTTTTTGTCCCTATGATCCAAGAATACTTCTACCTACCCTTGGATCAAGGGTGTAGAGAACATGAGAAAAAAACCCAACACTTGTAGGAATTGAACTCCAGACCTCTGGATTGACAGGTGAACACCATATCTGGTGAGCCCCCACTTCCAAAATTGATGAGCTATTTAATCTGTATGTGGTACCTTGATGTAGCTCGAGATGTTTAGATATGTGTTTTGTTTGCTATTGTTGTTGATGTATTTAACAATCTAGTAGCAGTTTAATGTAAGACCATCAACTTTTTTTGTAGATTGTTCTTCGGAACAGCGAGCACCCCCCTCTTATGAAAAGCACCTCATGGACTTTGGCTGCCCCATTCAAAGAACAAAAATATGACAGAACTCCTAGCGAGTCTATCGCCAACGTGTACACTCCATCAGCCAGTGACCTGAAGATGAAAGAACTGGCAAAACTTGCCAGATCCAGAACTAAACGTAAGTAGATTTTATTTTTCTTATTTGTCTTTTTTTGGGGTTATTTGTCATATTCGCCATGATATAAATTTCAATATTGAATAACTTTGTGTTTTCTAACACAACACCCACATATCAGTTTGTGAAAGTGTGATAAGTATACTGAATTACATTGCTTCTCAGAAATCTTGTTTCTACAAATTTATTAAATACGGTTACATGTTCTTTTATATTGAGTTGTTAATCTCAAAGCACATTGTGCTGGTCAAAGAATAGTAATTTTTATATTTTCTTATGTAGCATTTTCAATCTCATTACCAGTGGTCAAAAAGTATTGTGCTGTTTTTCTCTATGATCGTACTGACATCTGAGAGTGGTTCATGTGATTTTATGCCAACTGCTTTGTTGATGTTTCAGTGGTCGTTCTCCCACCTATCACAGAAAACGGTATGGCTATCTAGACTGGTTTGATGACTAACACTGGTTGTGAATAATCTCTGCTTGTAGATTTTACATGCCTTGATGATTTGTTAAGTCCTATATATGTCTCTTAATTACAAACTCAAGTTAGTCCTTGAGCTAAAGTTATGCTATTCTTGAGTTTTGTGCAAAAGTCTTTGTTCCTTAAAAGAGGTTTAGTATTGACCGTACGATATTCTCGTACCTCAGACAAGTTTAAGTTTGTTCAGAACTCTGATATCCACTTTTTAAAACACATCTGTTTTAATTATGATACATTCCTTCCCCCTTTATTGCTTTTCTTTTTTTTTTGTAACCTTTCGTGGTTCCTAAAGATATAAGGTTTTGAAAGCTTGACTGTTTTGGTATTTATCTATAATACTTTCACCTGTAAACTTATTTTGGTTTGGTTACACTGCCTGACTCAAGATCAACCAAATTTGCTTCAAAGCTTTTTGTGTTTTTTGTATGCTTTGCATTCAGACCAGGAGGTATTATAGAGTGATCAGCATTCTATGATAGTGGCCTTATACTCGTATAATAGTTTTCAGTTAATAGAAAAAAAACATCAGGATGTTATGCCTTTCCTTGACTGAGACTTTAGGGAATTTTTTCTTTATATAGCTCTGACATTTTTAGCACACTTGTACTGTTTTATGGCATGTGGGAGGCTTTCGTTTAAGGAATGCCATGGTGGGTTATTTTTATTTTGGCCCAAGTCAAGTTTCGCCATTATTGTAGTATGCTGACAAATAGCTCAGGCGTGGCCAGTAGAGTTGTACCTAAATAAATCAGATTTATTCAAATTCTAAAGACTGTCACATCTGATGTTTGGCTTTAAAAAAAAAAAGATTCCTTTGTGAGGTTTGAGCTTCAACACAAGCCTGTCATTTTGGGTCACTCTATGAGAAAGCAAACAGAATAGTTTTCCAAATAGTTGAATTGTGGACAGAAAAGTCACATGGTTTTAAGCTTTTGCTCTTCCCTTCACTTCCCCTTCACCCTTCTATTTGTTCACCCCCTCCTCCCCCTCCCCCCCCCCCAAACCTCTCCTTTGGTATATTCCTCACCACCCCAGGCTAATGAAATGGATTAGAAACAACAGTGGGGTTCTCTTGAAGTTGGCTGGGTTTTTCTGAGATTGTTTATGGTTCACTTCAGGTCTGGATGACTCGGAATTAGCCATGCCGTTTTTAAAACATAGTACTAAACTAATGCTGTTCCAAGTTGTGAAAGTTTGGGTGAGTCATCCAATTGTTAGAAGCTTTGTACTGCCTACTGGCATGTAGTGAGTTTATTCACTGACCCCCAACTCAGGTACAAGGGGGGGAGGGGTGGCAGGATGAGGGGAGAGGGGTCTTGTAGGATTTTTACCCCAATAATACCTTGTCCTACTGGTGGCGGTGTGTTTTATTTTGACACAAATATATCATGCTTGTAGTTTTGCACTGTACCTGTAAAGCTGTGTTTAGTTTGCTTACGCTGCACTATTTTTGAGTCTCAACTAGTTCTGTGCTCAAGACTGAATTGTTCCATAAGTTTCTGCCAGTGTGCTGTGATGTGTAGTTTAGCAAAAATAAGTGCTAGAAATGGGATGAATTTGGTCCAGCCATTTGCCAGATGTGTTTGTATGTGTGTGAGTATGTGTGTGTGTGAGAATGTGTATGTGTGTGTGTGTGTGTGTGTGTGTGTGTGTGTGTGTGTGTGTGTGTGTGT
>NW_004797420.1:524104-573527 GCF_000002075.1 Aplysia californica
TGTGTGTGTGTGTGTGTGTGTATGTGTGTGTGTGCGCGCACGCATATTTTATAGTTCACTTATAAACAGGATGCACAAGTGTGAATTGAATATGAAAAGATTTATTTGATTTGTCCTTTGAGTGTTGTAGGTATGTTTTTCCTCCGAAAGTATCATGTTGTGCTAATATGCTGTCATGTTATTAACCGCATGAAAAATGTGTCAACATGAAAAAGTCAGTCTTAAATATTCACAATAATAATCTCTTAATAATAGAGGCTTCTTCTGGATGGACTCTTATTTTACTTTGGGTGTAAATTCCATGTTTAATTTTGTTCTATCAAAAGACTTAAAACTGATAAGAGATATTTTTGTTTTTGTTTGAAGTCCTATGAATGGAACCTGCTTCTGAATATATTCTTTTCTTTGTCAATTTGAGAAAAACAGAGTTATTTTCTTGATATCCAAACTGACATTTCTTTTTCTCTTTCAGGAGACAAAGTGTCATCTCCAAGGAGGAAGAAAAAGAGGCTGTCACCAGCTGATGAGTATGTGATTGTTTGAGTTGGAATAATTCTAGCAATGAGTAATTGCGTCTGTGAAGATTGACAGCTTTTCCTAGCAACCAGTTATAGGGTCTATGGGATAGAAATAATAAATAAAGTCTGTGTGGGTGGAAATCTTGTTCTAGCAACCTGGGAGGTTATAGTTAAGAGGATTGCCAGTGATATGTGTTTATCAGTGTCCAAATTGTTTGTGCCGCGCTTTGCAAAAAGCTGAAGGACTGTGGTTGTTAAAACTGTTTGTACCATACGTACTGTGATCATTTTTGAGTCAGTGTCCAATTAAATTTGTAAAACCATGGATATTTAAAAACAGCTTACTGCAGATCACATAAACCAACATCATGAGAGTTTTTATATCAAGTTTTGATAAATTTGAAAAGTTTGTTTAATTATTTGATGTGTTATTTGGGTTTTAGGCTCAATGCAAAAGTCTTTTGGCTTTGCAAGGCTGGAAAAAATGAATTATTATTTTTTTATACATGTGTTCAAAATCTTGTTTGAATGCTCTGGTTTTCTCCAGCATTTAAAAAAAATTTGTCTTTGCCAGAGAGGAAGAATTTGTGAAGGCAGAGCTTCCTCCCAGCCGACCCCTGACCCCAACTGAACAAATGGACATCATGGCAGCCATTGAGAATGAACAGATCAAGAATGTTGGTGAGCCTGCGGAGCGAGACCTTGAGGTAAAGCTTGCAGCAGGGGAGGCAACCTTTTCTTTCCCTGTAGATGGTGGACCAGATAAAGGCTGTAAAAGACTGAAATTCTTTACACTTTACACTGCCTCTGTGTTTACTATTCATCTAGCCAGTTTGAGCATGAAATGTTTGTGGGTTCCATTGATAGGTCCCACATCATGAATACTTATCTTTGTTTTAAATATGGATTTAATGGGAGGGGTTAGATGGATTCCACTGGTATGTATATTAAACATACACTGTGTTGAACTGTGTAAAAGAAGATGAATAAGAATGAAGACAACAGATATAGAATCAAATGTTCTTGTGCTCATCATTGGTTCATTGTGATATAGTTTTCTAATATTTCAACTATCCTGCCATTCCTCTTCCCATCACCATCCACCCACCCACTTCCCCCCACCATCTTGTCGGGGCCCGTGATATTCTGTGTCCAGCGCTACTACTACTACATTCGTAAAGGCATTGCTGTGTCCATGTTGGCCCCACAAGAGAGCCAACAGCTGCGGAACATCGAACGTTTGGTTCCTGCCCACCTACTGACGGCCAAACATCTGCAGCCCATGTACAGTGACCTGCGTGAAGAGATTGCCAGCGACTACGAAATGAGTGCTCGCAAGTGCATTGGTCAGTGATACTTTGGTAGCTTGATCAAAGTCACTAACATAAAGATCGTGCTAACTTCCATACTGCCTTTGTCTTTGGTTTAGTGATTTGAGACAGACAGTTAAATAGTCCGTTGTTCATTTTTTGTTTCCTATCTACAAGTATAGTTGTCTAATTTATGAATCATAGTAATCTTTTAAAGCCAGTTTTGAGAATCAAACTGTCCATTTAACTTTTCTTTAAACAACAGTCGAAGTCACGGGGAGATTTTTTCTCTCATAGTGACCATCGGGTAAAAACCTTTATGGATACCTTAGTTTTGTGTTTTGTTACAGCTCCCGAGTTTTTGAGCTGGCTGCAGCAGCTCTGTTGGTTATCTGCTCGGCTAACATGGGGGAAGTTTAGGTTCAGTTGTTCCTGTGTGGTGCACTTCATCTGATCTCTAAGCTGCCACGAGGTACAAAACGCAATGGCCTTTCTCTGGTTTTTTCTCTAAATGAGTGGCTGTTATGATGTGTGAGTGTCTTTTGTGATGCACAAGTGTCTGTTAACATTGTGTTTGTCGTTTCAGTGGATTACATCCTACAGGACAGCACAGAGAAGAAAAGACTGCACATTGAGTGGACACCAAAGCCATTCTCTCAGAAGTAAGTCTATTCTGTGTAATGGTTTTTACTGTGGGCCAAAGGAGTCAGATCTGCTCTTTTTTGGGATGGGGGAGGGACATTTGTGCTTATCAATCTTCACTTACTTTATTATTTGTGTCATGACGCGATGGAATCACGCTTTCATCAATTTTTGGGCATATGGAGTATTACCTTAAAGCTTATTCATTTGTTTTGCATTTGGCAAATATGTGCTATTGAAGGAGGTGGGGGCTCCTGGTGTCAGAGGTAAATTTAGTGAGAAAATGGCCGCCAAAGTTTCATGACTTCCAATGCTTGAGCGTTTTAGGAAAGTCAAATTAAACATTTTTTTGGTGCCTTCGATCAATGTTCTTCAGTAAAATTCACACAGAAATACGTTCTTAAATGGACATAGAAGGTGTTGAGTCAAAAAAGAAAATTCGAAAAAAATTGCCCAACGACCAGAAAAATGCCGGTTTCCTTAATTACATGATTTTGATGAGTTCCTGATTTCACCACGTCGTTTCACATTTATTTATCAAGTTGGGTTACTTTGTTTGGCATGGGTTTTTTAAAATACAGTTGTATTTTGTTGTACTACAGTTTTCTAACCCATTTATTTATTTTATGATCTGGTTTGTGAGAGTTTTAAAAAAGGGGAGGGGCATGAAGCCAGCCAGCTTCATCTAGAATCTCATGTACAAGCTTCTTGCTTGTTGCCCTGTGTGTGTGTGTGTGGCGGGATTCACAGGAAGCTAAACACCAGACAAAACTGACAATGTTAATCAGAAAAAAAAAACAATACCGTGTTATGGCTTTACATTCTTGACTGACCACATGCAGTAGTTTTGTGTTGCTGTTGGAAGTTTTTCTGGCACATATGATCTCTGCACATGAATGGCACTCCCTGCTTGTCAATTATCTTATAAAAGAGAGGGTCTCAGAGTTGAGATATTTTCCTTTTCAATTAGACATACAGCAGTTATGAGGAGAAATGTGCCTGTTATGCAGTTGAACTGTGTTTTTGAAAAATATTTCCAAGGCCCAGCCGACCTTCCTCAATCGTGGAATTTTTACCTTTTGTTATCTGTGGGGTGGGTAGTTCTGTAGTGTAGTATGCCTCATCTGCTTCTCATTTTCTGGGGTTTTTTTTGTCACAGTTTGGGTCCTAGCACAATGCAAGTCTTATTGGTCTCAGTTAGAATTAGATCCAACTGAAAGCTTTTGATAACAGTGATAATGGATTGTGGATGGTTGGAGGGTTCCCCGCATTTATCCACTTCTTTTCTTTCTCTTTATTGTTTCTGTCTGTCTGTCATGCTCTTTCACTACATGTAATGACCCTTTTTGTGTTGCAGTGCTTCTCTTTACTCTAACTCATAATAGATCACATTTATATAGCGCCTTTCTACCCTGTGAATGCTCAATTGACCTGTTGACCTGTTTAAAACTTTGTGTAATTTCACAGAGTGATTCGTGCCCCTGTGCCCTGGCACTTCACTTATGCCAGCCGCAAGTCCTTCAATGAGCAGCACTTGTTCATCACCAACCCCATCATGCTGAAACTACAGTACCTGTGGTATAACGAGTAAGTGTACAGGACTTGAGGTTTTCATCTCGCCATTACAAAGTTTCATCTGTTTCAGAGAGTATCTTTTGAATGCATGCTCTCCCAATTTTGTACTTGCTTTTCTTTTCAATGTTGGTATTTTTCAATGAATTAGAATGTTTCACACATCTGTAGATCTCCCACTCAGTTTTTGTAGTAGGCATTGTTTTGTAATGATATACATTTTGGGGCATCTGAGGGCACTGTATGTGCTTAAGTAAACCAAAAAATGTGAGAAAATGCCAGTTACAGTGAGTCAGTTTACATATATTAGATTGTATTTGATTTGTATTTTTATGAAACTGTTATTTTTCTCATAATAGCTTACTAACAAACAATCATTAGACAAGTGTTTTGGGGTCTGTTTGCCAGGTTTTGCCACCTGCGCTTTGTAAACCTGGACAAACTCCTGGCTGCTGACCTGCCCCTTCTGCCCATGGAGTTTGAGTCCTTAGTCAAGACGCAGTGCTGGGAGGCCCACGAGTTTCTCAGAAAGACGTGAGTCATGTGACCATCTTCTGCCCAGCCCTTGTCTCACTGTCTACAGCTCACCTCTTCTCTTCTCTTCTTTTTTGCCATCACATTCACTCCAGCGCACCTCTTCTTTCACATTCTGCCCCACTCACACATTCTATGCACATCTTTAGTCTCACCCTCTCCAGCTCATCTTTTATCTCACCTTTTCTGGCTCACCTTTTGTCTCACCTTCTTTGGCTCACCTTCCCCTGGTCAGCTCTTCTTCCACCTTCTCCTGTTCATTTCTTTTTGCACATTCTCTTGAGTACACCTCTTTTCTCACCTTCTATGTCCGTTGACTTTCTTTTCACAGCACTAATTCACCTTTACAGGACCCTCACCTACTTTTTCGTAATGTAATTTTTCCATTTTCGCCCTGAAAAGTCTTTATATTTCCTTTTGGACCCTTGTTTAAATGTTATAATTCCCTTGTGAACAAATAAAAATGTCTTGAGTATTTCCCTCTTCTCTTCATTTCATCATACCACATCCTGTCCTGGGTCATTCCAGTTGGATCCCAACATGCGCCAAGCTGTTTGTGGATTACAAGGAGGTGTGGCAGGACCTGGTTCCCCCGGGGGAGCGTGACAGTACCGACCTGGTCCAAGAGTTTTTCTCTTGTGTGGCCTCGCTCATGTCTCTGCAGCTACGGTCCATGGTCATCAACTCGCTGTCCGACTTCCTCGACTTTTTCAAGCGTTACGAGGTAAGAACGGTCAAAGATAGTTCACTAAAAAATAGTTTTTTTTTAAGGGATGTATCTCTCTTAATGACATGAGTGTATCACTCTGTATGACGTATATCTGTTTGTATAATTTATGTAGAGTGGTCTCTATTTAAGAATATTTTGCGTAGGAACACAGTCTGTTGAAAAACCTACTTTTACAGTGTAACAGAATTCTTCCACTATAACTTGCATCCTAAGAACCTGCCTAAACGTAGAAATCCTCCTAAGAACTCAATTTGAGCTCAGGGCAATACTTTATTTTGAGGTACTTTACCATATACTGCGCAACCTGGGTGAATGGAGAGGAGTTGGCGTGAAATTTGATAATGAAATTTGCATGCTACACAGAACGTTATTTTAGGCAAACAGGTGAGCTCTGCCTAGCAGTCATTTGCCGAGTGTTTTTCAATTGCTACAATCACTCTCTCCTCTCATGTGGTCAAAGCATCATTATCATCATCATAACAAGAGACAAAATTCCAGTGCAATCTATGTGTTTCTCTCTGTATGATGTGTATATACATATATATATATATATATTTATAAATATCTATCTATCTCTGTATAATATCTTTATCTCTTGGTATGATGTCTTTGTATCTCTGTGTATGATATTTAAGCTACATATTTCTCTGTATGATGTGTATGCATTTCTCTGATATGCACGTATCTGTCCACATCCACAGGCTGGCAATGACTTCGGAGAAGACTATGATGAGTTGGCGTACGTACAGAAGCAGATCATGATCATCAAGTTGAAGATAGAGGAGCCCAAAATCATCTTCGACCCTCCATTCAGGGAGCTTCGGGATATCATTCTCAGGTGTTTCTCCGAGATCATCGCCAGTGGGGAAGGATTGACGAGAGTGAGTTTAGATTGTTATCACCATTGTTGTTGTCACAACTGTCATTTTGCTGTTGATGTTATTACTGTTGATGTGACTGCTTTTGCTGATGTTGTGGTTGTTAATGTTACTGTTGCTATTTTTGTCATTTTTGCAGGTGTTGGTGCTGTTGATGTTGATGCTGTTGATGCTACTGCTTTTGTTGACATTGTGGTTGTTAATGTTGTTCTTGTTTTTTTGTTGATGCTGCTGTTGTTTCTATGATTGATGTTCATGTTTATGCTGTCATTCATTTTTTAGCCACCTTGAAGCGCTTTAACATTTTTCTCAAAACTTTTATGAGAACCTTGTGGCCTAGTTCTGATTACTTTATGAAGCACAGACGGAAAAGTTGGAAGATCAAATGACACAGTTTCTGTTTGTGTAGCAGACATTTCACCTCCTGTTTGGATTTCCCTGACCTTTTCCACCTGACTTTTGTAACACCGCTGCCATTGTACACGACCAAGACAAATTTTAATTTCTCCCAGAAAGATTGAGGAAGATTTTCATTGTCATTGTCATTATAGGTGGAGTGTGAACTGTTCCCGGACATGAGAGGTCAAAGGTTACTTCTGCGCTCGGTCAAGATTGAGGAGAGTCTTGTCACAGACTATACAGACAAGGCCATGGAGATCTTCAAGACTAACACTGTCGGGCCACAGAAGTAAGTGTGTCACTTAGTGTCTTTGAGTGCGTCTGTGAGTATGTCTTTGAGTGTTTCTCTGAGTGTGTCTTTGAGTGTGTTTCTGAAAATGTCTTTGAGTGTATCTCGGAGTGTGTCTCTGAGTATGTCTCTGAGTGTGTTGGTATGGCTATGTGTAAGTTCTCTATGCCATCTAGCTACTTACTGATGGCAGTCTGTGGTCAGTATTGTGTCAGTATCCTTGTACTTATAAATAAAAAAGAGAAACAAAACTTATAGCCATATAGGTGCAGGTTGAAATTGTTGTGTAAGTGGGAAGAAAAAAATGTTGTGCTGTTGTGTTTCTAGCGTGGCCTTGAACCACAATGCTGCATAATGGTAACACTCGTTTGTCTGTGCGTCTCCAGGTACCTGAATGTGTACAAGAAATACTCGGACCTGCTGAACAACAAGGCTGATCAGGACATCTCAGCCTTCCTCAGACAGACACACTCCATCGCAGCCTTCAAGAGTGTGAGTGTTTTGTATTTTGTCCTTTCGTGTTTACCTATTACAGAATGTGTGGTGTATGGGTGCTTCTTATTTTTTCTCCCCTTGGTCAAGATTGTTTATTTGTCTCTTGCCATTTTTTTTTCTTCTAAAAATAGCCTTTGTATATGTTGAAAGAAAATCAAGGTGATTTTTCTTATGACTGCTTTAAAACTTTACCATTTCATTATGGAAGTTATTAGACCTATTCTGATATAACTCCTATCGCAAACAAAAATGAGCCACACTGGTGGAGAGTCTAGACCTTTAAAAAAGCCTTGTTTGGGATTTTATCCAGCGTCACTACACCACAGCCTAGAGTATGGTTTCAACTGAGCTAATCAACTTCCAGGTCCTGATTTTGACTGGATCGCAAGAATTGCTGGAGACTAGAATTTAGTCTCTTTGTGAAGATGTAATTTTGATGGTAATGAGAGAAAAGACAAATAGAGAAATTTCTAGAGTAAATAGGTAAAGAAATGAACAAGTCAGTAAATAAGAGAGAGACAGAGAGAGTAGGAGTGAGAGAGTGAGTCAGCTAGGGACTGAGTCAAAGAGTGAATGATGGAGTGAGCAAATGAGTAAATGAGTGAATGAGCTAGTGAGTGAGTCAGTGAAGTACTGAGTGATCAAGTGAGTGAATTTTAACATCTGCAACATTCATTATACAGATTTGATTCTCTCTAGCCTCAATTCAACTGAAATACTCCCAACAGAAAATTGACTCTTACCAAGCATTGAAAGATGAGATAGCTCTCCTGCGAATCACAGCCCCCCTGAGCATGTTCTGTCTAGACTGTGTCCAGTTTAATGCAGAAATGTGCATGCGGGCGCAGCGGCTGAAGGACAAACTGGTGATGTTTGAAGTGGACGAGAACAGAGACCTGAACAGGGCGTGAGTCATATATTATCCTATACCCCCGGTCCTCTCCACTCACCCCTCTCCTTCCCACAAATGCACAAATTTCAACTCTGATGTTGATCTGGCTGTTCAGTTCTTAGATTGAATTCAACTGTAACAGGAAGACACTTTTGCACAATTCAAACAAACTCACTTCATTATACGTAATCAAATACATGCATCCTTTCTTGTATGGGTACATTTACACATACAGTCACACACTTACACATACTAATGCACACTTACATACACATACATGCACATATTCATACATATGCTAGCAATCATGAACACAAAAACACACATACAAACAGCTGAAAGTGCTTACAATAGGCATATTGGGACAAGTACAGATAAATCACTTATTTAGGTAAAAATGTTTATACAATAACATGCACATATGCCATCACACAAAGCCACATGCACAAAAAAAATTATTATATATATATATAAAACTAACAAAAGGTCAAAAAAACTTACAAACAAGCATTACCTATTGTCCACAGGCTATGCAAGCGATATGAGGAGATTCAGGATCGTGTTCAGATCATCCCGGAGTCTACCAAAGACCTCGTGGATCTACAAGATTTTCTCAAAATGGTAATTGTCTTCATCAGAAATACGTGCTTTCTTTTTCTCTCACGTGGGAATTTTTTGTCCTGGTATACATATATAAACTTCAGATTTTAACATATTGTCAAGAACTCATTTCATGTAAGAAATTTATTGTGAATATCTTCTTTTTTTCTAACTCCCTGATGTCTTAATTCATATAAAGATCGTTTTGGATCGGGAAAGCTGTTCTTCTTTTTTTACTTTCTGTCACTCTCATATTCTGCTGTTTCTGCTATGTCTTTTTGTTTTGTTCTTTTGTATCTTGTTTTGTTTGTCTCTACCTCTGATTTTACTGTGCCTCTCATTCTGACGTACTGGTGTGTTGAATATCTTTGTTCCATGTCTGCTTTGATGTGGCTTCCCCCTCAGCCTAATTTAACTCTGGCGATGGGTAGTTGGCGGGTGCTCTCCTGTAACACTTCTTATCTTCAAAACTTATATGACATATTTGTGTTGCAGGTGCTGTAGAACTCTTACTAAAATTTAAACCGACCCTGATAGGTGAGATCAAAGTTACTTGAGAGGGGTGTAAAATATTTACAATCCATCACTATAACATCTGTACTGTTTGTCACTTCCCCTCCATGATTCCATGTGCGTTCTTTTGTGTCCTCCACAGTCCAGTGACGTTTCAGTTTACAAATTGCTGGATGAGGTTGAAGAGGCCGGAAACCGCTTGAAGTTCCTCCTTGACTATGCTGACTTCCCACGTAAGCAGAGATCTCTAGGGGTCATCCTTGTATTCATGTCTTAGTCTGTTCTACTTCTTTTGTTGTTCATCTGCCCTGGTTGTTTTTCCCTGCACTAAGTATCCATTATTGGGTCAGTGTGCTACAGAAGCTGAAACTAAACAAAACATGTAAGCAAAGCATGTTCTGTTTCAGTTTTGTATTTTCTGTGTGGCATTAAAATTTTATGCATGTCAGCAACTCTTCAAGTGGGCATTTATGCAAATTTAGTCTTTCATAGGGACGCAAGCACACACATGTTTCAAGGTTGTTCAGAAGCGTACTTTTTGGTGAATACGAAAAGTTACCTTAAACTGAAATGTTTAGTGTTGAAAGGTAGACAAGGGGCACTATTGTATTTACGTCTTTCTGCATATCTTAAACAAAAACACAAATGAGCAAATGTTTTGTCCATCAGAGGAAGACATCAAGCTGAACACAGTGACGTTCCATTGGCCAAGCCAGATCACGACCATCCTGGATCACAGCCAAGGACGCATCATGAGCAAGAGGCAACAAATCGAGGAGGAGCTTAAGAAGCGTGTCGCCGCCTTCGAAGAGAAGATTGATGGATATGGCAAGGAGGTGGATTCTTTCAGAAGGAAAGAAGTAAGTCCTCCCTGTTCCTAAGTCCCTTGTGGGTGCTGTGATCAGTGGGTGGTTGGTGGATGCAGCTTGTGGTCTCTTTTACTCTCTAGTCTTTTTCTTTCTGTTAACTGTCTTGTTATGTATGTGTGAGTGAATAATTGGAGGGTGGGGAGGGGGCGTATCTTTCTGGCAAAAAACCCCTAAAATCTTGTCTATTAAATTGATGTACAGAAAAGTGAGAAGACATGGAATAACATCAAGAGACTAGCCCAGGATAGAGAAAGGTGGAAAATGTTTGCTCGTGGCCCTATACCATGGTGCAGGGTGAGAAAGGAAATGATGGTAATCATGAGTTGGATTTGGGGGGGGGGGGGAGGGGGAATGGGGAGGGGGGGTGTTATTTTTTTTCCCATAACGTATGAATTCAAAAGAGAACTATACTGTGGACATAGTTTGCACAGATGTGGCATCTCTACAAAAGCCCCCTTTTTTCTCTTTGGAGGATATCTTTTACTTTAATTGGCATGTGATTTCAAACTCAAAGTATGTCAATTAAAATGTCTGTATATGTTCCTTTCTATTGTAGTTCATGGGTCAGGACGAGATGAAGAACAATGTGGAGGTGTTGAGCACACTTCAAGTCAATCTGGAAGCCGCCCGCGATGAGCTTGAGGGTCTGCAGGACGAGGAGCGTCTGCTGGAGTGGGAGGTCACAGAGTTCCCGCAGCTACAAAACATGTTTACGCTGAAGGAGCCGTACGACAAACTCTGGCGCACTGCCTACAACTTCAACCTTAAAAGCGAGGCCTGGACCAATGGTAGGTGGCCTTCAGGGTGGGACTTAAAATAACAAGCACTCTTTTCTCTTCAGAAGCCTGTGAGTTCTTTTAGTTACAAAAACGAATCTAAATGATAATTTTTTTTTTTTTGTTGGAATTTTTTTGTCAGATGCGGAAAGCAAAATCTTATAATGACTTAAGTCTTGTAGGTTATTGTCAATTTAGAACAGAAAGGTTTGATCTGGGTGCAGGGGAGTCCCACTAAAGTTATTTTTCTTTGTAAGTATATGAATCAGATTAGAATTGAAACATATCAGTCAGGGTATAACCTCCACTCTACATGTGTGTAGTAAACTAAAAATATCTCAAATGGGTGAATGCCAATGAAGCATACTTTCATGGCAAAAGATTGTAATTTTCCTTTTATCACAACATTCCAAAATTTACTTTCACGACAGGGAGACTTTGACAGATAATTAATCTTACTGAATTATTTGCAATCCATTTGCCAAATAAAAACCCTTAATAAAAAAGATCTGGTATACTGTATTCCTCCTTCTTTTCCTCAGGCCCCTTCAAGGAACTCAATTCAGAAGACATTGAGAACGAGGTTGGGGACATGTGGCGCTCAATGTACAAACTGGTCAAGACTTTCTCAGACCAGCAGGGACCCCGGCATATCGCCACCACAGTCAAGGCTAAGATTGACAGGTTCAAAGCCAACATGCCTATCTTGCAGACTATTTGTAACCCAGGCATACGTGACAGACATTGGGAACAGGTAACTCTATAATCCAGACATACATGACAGACATTTTGCAAAGACATTCATAATACGCGACCTCAGTGCTTTCTTGTCGTATTTCCATTTTTAATAACAGCGAATACAGTTCATAACAAAGAGGAAGCTTAAGAAGAAGTCACATTTTCAATGTTAAAAAAAAATGAAGATATGACAAGAAAGCACTGAAGTCGTGAATAGGTAACTCTATAACCCAGACATATGCAACTTTCTTCTTAGGCACTGTTAAATATTAAAATTCTGATTTCAAAGTGAAACAAAATCACTTTGACTGGTGGAGAAGGCAAGAGGAGAAAGGGATGCAATATTGTTCAGAGCAATACAAACTGTAGTAGAAGCCAAATGAGGATACTCTTAGTTCTTGCTTCTCCTTTATCTGCTTTTCTAAATAATATTTTGTTGCATCTTGGCTATTTTGTTCATTTTTTGATCATGTGTTTAATGTTGATACTTTTCATAGAGTATGACACATAACTGTCAAATTTTCAAAACATAACTTTTCAGGAGGAGCAAAAAGACTAACCTGCTCCCACACCGCCCCTCATTGTATTATTTTCTTCACAGCCTTTCTCGACTGTTTATGAAAGTAAAGACTCTGCAACCTAAGGTGTACTGTCATTTGTTTCCCTGTGAAAAAGTGTTATCTCAAGATATAATTGTTTGCTCCCTTGCCATCTCTTGTATACCTGTAGTAAGTGTAATTTTTTATTCACTTCAGATGAGTGAGATCGTTGGGTTCGACCTCCGACCCAAGGAGACCACATCTCTGGCAGAAATGCTGGAGTATGGCTTGCAGAAACACCTGGCCAGGTATGTCAGCTTTTCATCAAATTTGTTCTCCTTAATCCCTTGGCTTTTCCAATATCAATGTGTGTAATTTGTTGAACACTTTTGTCTGTTTTTAGCTTAGCTTTTTCAGATTTGGTTTTTGTGAAAATTTGGAGATTAACTTGTACTAATATAAAAAAAAAATCGACCATGAAGAGCTAGATTTCAAAGACAATATGTTGATATTTGGAAAATCCTTTCTCACTCTGCTCCAGTGAGTCATGACTAGAGCAAACCTCTTTCACTTTAGCTTGACATTTTCTATTGTGACAGCTAAAATAAGTTTTGTTCTATGCTACCTTTTCACTTTATTGCATCAAGACTGACACATAAGGAAATGTGTTGAGGAACTGAATCACTTTGGTTTCATTTGATTTTGATATTTCTGTAAGGATGCATACTTGAGATAAGAATACCCTACCCCCTTCCCCATTTCTGACCTGCAGACTGGAAGAGATTGGAGCCAGTGCAGCCAAGGAGTATTCTCTAGAGAAAGCCTTGACCAAGATGAAGGACGACTGGAAGGACCTCAGATTTGAACTTGTGGCTTACAGAGACACGGTCAGTCATGGGGCTTTCTTGTGGTAGCATCTGTCAGAGACACAATAGGTGTTGCGGTTTCAAATTGCCTGCGCAAACATTGAGTGTGCAGACGGATAAAAAAGATATTCTGTCTTACTGACGGAAGGCGCAACTCCAGATTTGTAGAATACGTCCTTTTACATAAGTCTCAACTTATCTGTTCTTGTCCATATGTCCTTTTACGTATATCTCAACTCATCAGTCACAGCTCATTTTTTCCTACCAATATGTCCTAACTCATATGTCACTGACCATGCCCTACTGTTCTTCCCCCCCCCCCCCCCCTCAACTATCTCCAGGGAGTGGACATCCTGAGTGCCCTGGATGACATCCAAGCTCTACTAGACGACAACATTGTGAAGGCCCAGACCATGCGAGGCTCACCCTTCATCAAGCCCTTCGAGGTGGAGATGAAGGAGTGGGAGGAGAAGCTGGTCCTCATGCAAGACATCATTGATGAGTGGCTCAAGGTCAGAGGTCATAGAATCAGGGGTCTTTGGGTCAAGCTTGTTCCGTGCACTATGGAGGGGATGGGTTTTTTGGGGGGCATGCTTTAGCATGGGATTATGCTCATTCTGAATATACAGAAAGGTTAAAGGTTAGTTTCAACACTGAAGTGGGGTTCAGGATTTTTAAAGACATTTTTTAAGAGACAGTCATTCTGGGGTTTTGTTCTAATTTGCTGGTAATTGAAAGGAGCCAGTGGAAGGTGTTACCTCTATACACTCTGTCTATTGTTTCTTTTTGTCTGTCTTGCTTTTTCTTAGTACTAAATGGCCATTATCGTATTGATTTGCTTCTCTTTACTTTCAAAAAGCCTGATCTTAGTACTGCTTGATTCCAGTAGGTAGAATGTGTATATCTACTTCAGGTGTTTCATAGTTCAATATAAGGAGTTGGGGATAGTGAGTAGGGAAGGTAAAAGTCCTGTTCTATGTGAAGTAACACCATAAGGCTTTCTGTTCCCTTTGTGAGCTTCATCTCTTGTATCTATCTTTGCATCCCCTCACCCCTCCCCACCCCCTTACACATACATCACACTGCTCTCCCATCCCTGTTCCATCCATCTCCCCATACATGTCCTTCCCATACCCTTCCAACTTTGCATCGTCCATTCTTCCCTTCCCCAATCCCATCTGGTTTTCTCTCCCCATGGCTGAACAGGTCCAAGCCACATGGCTGTACCTGGAGCCCATCTTCAGCTCTGAGGACATCATGGCCCAGATGCCAGAGGAGGGACGCAAGTTTGGCATCGTGGACAGCTACTGGCGTGACATCATGACTGAAACTAGCAAGGTATTTTGCCTGCACTACGTCCACTAAACGCTTAATTAAAAAATTCAGATGTGTATTTATATAGCATAGGCCTATTGATAATAATATATGGCATTTATACAGTGCTCAATATATACACATATATGTGAGTAATTTTAAAGCAGAAATGAATTTAGCAGAATTTGAATAAGTAAAAAAGATTTGATCTCTCTTAAACAACTGGTCAAAATATTCTAGATCTTGGGACAATGATATACAAATGTCCTTTCACTCATTGTTTTGAGTTTCATAGTTGGTAAAAGAAATTTCTTTTCATCAGCTGGTGACCTTCAACTGCGAGTTAGAATGTACAGGTTCAACAGATTTGATAAAATGATGGCACATTACTCCCATGAAGGCTCATAAAACTTCACAATAACTCCAGAGGCTGGCCTGTTCCTTTTAGATTACTGTTTCCGTCTGTCAACAGGACACCAACTGTCTTGTGGCCACGGGCCAGAACAACATGCTGGGACGACTGAAGGAAGCCAACGTCCTGCTGGAGGAGATCCAGAAAGGACTCAATGCCTACCTGGAGAAGAAGAGGCTGTTTTTCCCCCGGTGAGTCACTCTTTGACCTCTTGACCTCCTCTTCTCCTCATGTGTCATGGCCCTTATTGGTCCATTGTTGAGTTGTAGTTTAATGTTGAGATTTCATGTGTTTGGTCTGTGATAGGTGTTTGTGATGAGAATAAGTAGATTAAGGAGAGGGGGGAAGGGGCAGCAGTATTGTTGCTGTGATGTGTAAACAATGATGAAGCTGTAGGTTAGAGCTAGTTGCCAGGGAGCAATCCCCCTGCCCCTCTCACTTCCATCCTCCCTCATTCTTAATAAACTTCTTTCACACAATGTCAGACTACCTTTCATATGTGAGGCATCGTGGTGAAATCAATGGCTTGTCAAAATAATATCTGCATTTTTGGGCTGATGGGCAATTTTTTTTCTAATTGTCTTTTTTTTGCTCAACACTTTTTGTATCTATTTAAAACATATTTTTGTGTGGATTTTACTGAAAAATATTGATTAAAGGCTCAAAAAACATAAATTTTCATTTTCCAAGGACTCTCAGCACTTTGGCGGCCATTTACTCGCTAATTTTACCTCTGAAACCAAGCGAGCGACCCTGACCTCCTTTAATCACAAATATTTCGACCTCTATTCAACTTAGATTTATATTTTTTTTTATCTAAAGGAAGGCAAATAAACAGGCTTTAAGATGATACCAATAACCCTGTATGCCCTAAAATGGATGAACACCTGATTCCACCTCGTCGCAACACATATGCTTCTGTCTCTGCCAGACACTAAGTAGTCTTTTTCAGTCATGTGAACAGAGGAAAATAAAGTGAGCGTACCAAGGACATAACTTCTGACCTATTAGAGTTAGAGCATGGTTTTGATCAACCAAATCCTATTCCTCCTCTCTTAAATGACAGTTCTTGTGTTTTCCTTGAACTCATAAGAATAATTAAAGAAACATGTGAGAAAATGAAGGAAAGTTCAAGTGCTGAGCGTAATGACAAAATGGGTTGTCTTCCATATTCAAACTACTGCCTTTTCTTCAGTATATCGTGAGCTCAGTTTGAATATTTAGTTATTTAGAATAATTTGTTTTAAAATGCATCATAGCTTATGATTTTTTGCTGGTTTGATTTAGCTTTTTCTTCAGCAGTCTATGCAAATGTGAATTGAATGTAATCTTTTTCTAATTAAAAAAATTTTTTTTTTGGGGGGGGGGGGGGGGGGGGGGGTGATTTAACACAGTTTGTAACAAATTCCTTCAAGTGCTGTTCTACTGTCACAGATTCTTTTTCCTGTCAAATGACGAGCTGCTGGAGATTCTGTCAGAGACCAAAGACCCACTGCGCGTACAGCCGCATTTGAAGAAGTGCTTTGAGGGCATTGCAAAGTTGGAGTTCACTGAAAATGAGGAAATTATTGGCATGATTTCTGCTGAGAATGAAACTGTTCCATTCTCGTCCATGATCGTCCCAGCCAAGGCCAAGGTAAGTGGGCACAGGCAGTGGAACAAGTTCAGAGATGCTTGCTGAAGTATTGATCGGCTTTTATTTCTAGAGTTTGCAATACATGTTTTTCATCTTCTGATTAGAACTTTTATTCTATAATTTCTATGCATTTTGTAATTTGGTAGATTATGTCTAGTGAAACTGTTGACAGAGGTATGGAATCCTGATAAAATCTCTGACTTTTCAAAGTTTGAGAGAATAAAGCGAGTTGCCATGATCTTTACCAGTTTTGGTTATAGATTGACTTTGGACCTGTAGAATATGTCTCAGATCCATTCATGATCTGTTATTCCTATTCAACCTCCCCCCCCCTCCCTCCCAAACTACTCCATTCCCAGGACTAGTTTTTAAAAAAATCCCTTATGCATCATTCGTATTTTAAAGAATCACAAGCAAAAAAAAGTTTCTTTGACTGGTTTCATACGAACTATGGAAGCTTTGGTGGCTGGGAAAGGCTGCTCAGATTTAATGAGTTAATCTACTGGAGTTCTGGAGACTTTTTTTTCCCAAACTTGTATTTTCTGGGAGGATTTTGGGGGAAAACTCCCATTTTTGGTCACAGAATAGTTGGCAGGTCTTCTTCTATATGTGTGACAAATCTGACTTTTTTTCCTGGGCACCCACGCAGTGACTTTGTGAATAAGTGCTGAGGAAAAATGTGGTTACAATTTTTTCTTAGTTTCACTATAGAATGAGTTCACCTATGTTTGGCATAAATCCCAGCTCGAACTTTATATTATTTGACGTTTCCCTCCTACAGGGTATGGTGGAGAAGTGGCTGCTCCAGGTAGAGGATGTGATGATCTCATCACTGCGTAAGGTCATCACTGAGTCGGTGCAGGCCTACAAGACCACACACCGCAAACGCTGGGTGGTGGACTGGCCTGGCCAGGTGGTGCTCTGTGTCAGTAATGTCTACTGGACCTCGGAAGTGACTGACGCCATGAAGAATGAAGGTGGTCTCAAGGTGAGAGCTTTGGATTGTTTATTGTTTCTACATTTTTTTTGGTCCTGTTTAATCATATTTTAAAAAAAAATTTTGCCAGCGGGTTCTATCAAGTTTTATAAGAGTATTTAAGTGAGTTTGCAATTTCTTTGTGTGTATACAAGTGTCAAAACACAAGAGCCAATTTTTGGTTTGAACCTAGCACTTCATGACAAGTAACTCAAATGGGGCTTCTTTTTTTAATTCATTATTTTAACTCTTTGATCTTGGACAGAATATGTCAAATGTAGGTATTCTTTTGAGGGGAACATCTTTATCAGAATGTGAAGGGATCAACTTATTATTTTGTGACTGATTTTCATTTTCATCTTCTGGTTTGTCCAGATTTATCTGGAGCGCTGCAATCGTCAGATTGATCAGATTGTGGAGCTTGTCAGAGGAAAACTGGAGAGTGGCACGAGAATTACTCTTGGAGCTCTCACTGTCATTGACGTACACGGTAAATACAATGTGTGTTGTATCAGTTTGTATAGGTATAATGAATGTGCTCGATTGAACAATAGGTCCCTTGTTTGTGTTCTCAATGTGTGGGAAATAATTACATGAATAGTTGTAGTAATAAATATTTTAAGTACCCATTGACTCAGTTTAGATCCTGCCATGAGTGTATCTCTTGTGGCTCATAGCGCTGATATCTTTCAGTGGGATCCTGTATTTTGTGAATCACATCACCGGCTCTTTTCTTTTCTTTCAGCCCGTGACGTTCTTGATAACCTGGCAAAGAACAACATCCGCAGCTCCCATGATTTCAATTGGCTAGCCCAGATGCGCTACTACTTTGAGAAGGACGTGATGGTGCACATGATCACCACGGAGATCGCCTATGGGTACGAGTACCTGGGCAATTCTCCACGACTCGTCATTACCCCACTGACTGACAGATGCTACCGGTGAGTTAATTGGGAGAAGCAGAGCACACAGGACAAAGGTTTTGCATGTGGTTTGGGTTGCATATTTGTAGAAGCCTTCTGGTGTTGCTTATTTTGATGGTGTTAGTCTCTAACTGTGAAACTGGAAGAAGTAGGTCAATTCTTTTTATTTTTTGGTTATAAAACCATTATTGGGGTCAATTTGTGGATTGTCAGTAAAAATCAACATGCACTATTAATAAAAATAGTATGAAAGTACTGTGGGCGGCTCATGCATTTTTTGACAAACAGGCTTACATATAAACTCACATATTATGCTAAGTAACCTTCTGGGTTAAAATATTAAAATAACTTACTGTATTCCAAGACACTGATGGGAGCCTTGAAGCAAGTATACGCACACTCTCTCTGTTAAACATGTACACAGAAACAAAATATAAACCCAAACATACACACACAAGTAGTGCAAAACAACCTTCCAGTACTTTTACAGAAGTCAAACAAATGTCAAAATATATTTCAGGACATTGATGGGAGCCTTGAAGCTCAATCTGGGCGGAGCACCAGAGGGCCCAGCTGGCACAGGCAAGACAGAGACCAGCAAGGATCTGGCAAAGGCTGTGGCCAAACAGGTATGTGCCCTGGTCATGTTTATTATACACATGAACTGTCTTATTTAGAACCTCCCCCCCCTCTCTCTCTCTCTCTCTCTCTCTCTCTCTCTCTCTCTCTCTCTCTCTCTCTCTCTCTCTCTCTCTCTCTCTCTCTCTCTCTCTCCCTCCCCTTCTCTCCCTCTCCCCCCTCCCCTGTCTTGCTCACTAATGTTCTTTCACTGACCCATCCCTCCCTGCCCTTCACTCCTTCTATTCCCTATCCTTTTTTCTCTCTCACTCACTTACTTTCTTCCACTTTCTCTAACCCCCATCCTTCTACCTCATTCTCTTGCTCACATTTTCTCCCTCTTTCTCTCTTCTCTCTCTCACACTCTATCTTTCACTCACTCATTCCCTCTTCCTCTCTCTCTCACACACACAAATGTTTTCTCTCCCTCTCCCTGATTCTGCCCCCTACCCCTTTCCCTCTCTCTCTTCCTCCTCCACACACTCTCTTTCTCTCTCACTCACTCATTTCCTCTCCCACTCTCTCTCTCTTTTATTCTCTCTCTCACCCCCCCTCCCCCTCCACTTCCTCACCCTCTCACTCACTCTCTCACTCTCATACACAGTGCGTTGTCTTCAACTGTTCTGATGGTCTCGACTACAAAGCCATGGGCAAGTTCTTCAAAGGTCTGGCCCAGGCAGGTGCGTGGGCGTGTTTCGACGAGTTCAACCGCATCGAGCTGGAAGTGCTGTCTGTGGTTGCCCAGCAGATCCAGAGCATCCAGCAGGCCATCGCAGCTCACCTCAAGCGCTTCATCTTTGAGGGCACAGAGCTCTCCCTGGACCCAACCTGTACTATCTTTATCACCATGAACCCAGGCTACGCCGGACGACAGGAACTGCCTGACAACCTGAAGGTCAGTGGCTTTTGACTGTCTTTTCATGAGTGCACTATGTTATAACAGGATTCAACACTTTGTATTACTTTTACAAAGCACCAGTTGTAGACTGACAATTTATCTTATTATTAAATTGTGTGTGTTTGTGTGTGCGTGTTTGTGTGTGTTTATGTGTTAGAGAGAGAGAGAGATGGAGAGAAAGCAAGAGAGAGAGAGAGAGAAAGAGAGTGGAAGAGAGGATGGAAGGGAGGGTCAGAGAGAGAGAAAATATGAGGGGGAGTGAACGAGAGCGAGGGGAGGAAATGAAGGGATCCAGAAAGAGAGAAAGTGTGAAAGAGAGTGAGAGAAAGGGTGTTAGAGAAAGAAAAGATATCGCTCTTAGCCTGAACTGCCCCTGATTGGCTGGGTCAAAGCAGCCTGCCTCCTGAATTATCTAAATTGTGTTCAATGGAAGCGTAAAACACCAACAATAACATTTTTTTTGCATGGGGTTCTCTCTACAGGTTCTGTTCCGTACCGTGGCCATGATGGTCCCTGACTATGGCATGATTGGGGAGATCCAGCTCTACTCCATGGGCTTTGTGGACGCCAGGAGGTAGGTACTCTATTGCCACCTGTTGGTGGTGGTGGTGATGTTGTTATTGGTGCTATTATTGGTGGTGGTGCTGTTATTGTTGTTGCTTTTGTTGCTGATGGTGATGATGTTGTTGGTGGTGATGTTGATGGTGCTGTTGTTATTAGTGGTGACATTGCTGGTGGTGTTGTTGGTGTCGATGTTGGTGGTGATACAATTGTTGTTTATGGTGATGTTGGTGGTGGTAATGTAGGTGGTGGTGATGCTGTTGATTTTTCTAATGTAATTCTTGGTGCTGTTTGTTTTTGGTCTTGTCTTGATAGTGATAATGGTGTCGTTGTTTTTCATAGTGATACTGGTGATAATATATGCTTTATTGATGTTGTCGTGTTTGTAGATTATAGTGGTTGTGATGGTGATTATTGTATTTCTGTTGTTGTTATAGTTATTGCTGTTATTACTGCTGTTGTTATTTTATTGTTGATGATAGTCCATTCACTCTTTAATCTGATATGCTATCTATCTATCTATCTGTCTGTCTGTCTGTCTGTCTGTCTGTCTGTCTGTCTGTCTGTCTGTCTGTCTGTCTGTCTGCTCTCTATCTATCTATCTATCTATCTATCGTATCTATCTATCTATCTATCTATCTATCTATAACATTAACAACCCCTGATTTCCCTGCTAGTCTGGCCAACAAAATTGTGGCGGTGTACCGGCTGTGCTCGGAACAGCTCTCCTCCCAGCACCACTACGACTACGGTATGCGAGCGGTCAAGTCTGTGCTGACCGCTGCCGGCAACCTCAAGCTCAAGTACCCCAACCAGGATGAGGCTGTCCTCCTGCTCAAGGCCATCAATGATGTCAATCTGCCTAAGTTTTTGGCACAGGTACTCACCACTTGTTTGGTTGCTTGGTTTGGTTAGACTGGCAGTGATTGGGTGGTTGGTTGAATTGTTGGTTAGTTGATTAGATGATTGGTTAATTGAAGTGTTGGTTGGTTGGTAGGCTGGTTTTTTGGTTGGTTGGTTGATTGGTTGGTTGGTTGGTTGGTTGGTTGGTTGGTTCATAGATTGAATTGCTTGTAAGTGTCATGATATTAGGTTTGATGGTAAATTGAATTGTTTATGAGATGATATTAGGATGGTTGGCTGGTTGAAATTGTTAGGTGGTGGATAATATTATGTTGGTAGTTTGATTGGCCCTTTGGCTAGTTGGTTGACTAAATTTTTGGTTTATCAGTTAGTGTTTAGTCTTGTTGTTGGTTGGGAAGTAAAAACATTTGTTGATTAATAGAATAAGTTGGTGAGCTGGTTGTTTAGAAATGCCATGGGTTAGTTGATTAGTAATAACTTGGTTGACTGGCGTGTATTAATTAAATGGTTGTTATCTCCATTCCTTCTTTTTTGTGTTTTGTTACTCTCTTGTAATACCTTTTATCTTACGCGGTATAACCTTATTGTGTTTCAAGTGCTGTAAAACACTTACTGAAACAAAAGTACAATATTAATACAAACTCACAATCTCATCCCCCCCCCCCCCCCCACTCCCTCCCCCAGGATGTGCCCCTGTTTGAAGGCATCATCTCGGACTTGTTCCCTGGCATCAGCCTCCCGCAGGCAGACTATGGTGTCTTCCTGGAGGCCATGAAGGACAACATCAGCAAACGTAAGCTGCAGCCAGTGCCCTGGTTCATCGACAAAGTCATACAGGTAAGACAGTCACGAAATCAGCTTGAGGGGGGATGGGGAACACGGTTCATCTATGAAGTCATTTAGGTGAGACAGAAGCTGATTTGGGGCAAGGAGAAGGAGTGGTTTATGGTAAAGTCATGAAGTTGAGACAGAAGCTGAATAAATAATGGGGGGGGGGGGGGGGGGGGGGGATGTTTCATTGTTGAAGTTGTACGCCTTTATTATTCCTCTGTTTTATCTGGTCTGTCCATGTTGCTTTTTCCCAGCACTAGATGACCATTGTTGTGTTGGTGTGCTCTTCTTCATTCAATCAAAACTAAAACTAAACAGTGTAACTGTTATCCTGTTTTGTTCCTGGACCTACTTTAGGTCTTTTACTTTACAGATTTTATGCAAATAGCAACACATCAGTTTTATTCTCATCATCCTCTTGACCTCACTTTTTTACCTTGACGTTTTGACCTGCTCCTTATGCAGTTGCAAGCACCGTAGATGTGTACAAAATATTTGTTCCACCCCCTTCAGGTGTACGAGATGATCCTGGTACGTCACGGCATGATGATTGTGGGGGAGCCACTGGGCGGGAAGACGCAGTCTTACCAGGTGCTGGCTGCCACACTGAGCGACCTGGAGGATTCAAAGGCCTACGACGAGTATCGCACCATCTACCGCATCATCAACCCCAAGGCCATCACCATGGGGCAGCTCTACGGCTGTTTCGACCCCGTCTCACATGAGTGGTCTGATGGTGAGTTGGAAGTGGGGGGAGGGGGGGAATAGTGGTCCACAGTGGGTTGATGTTGGGTCAGTTCAGGGCTTATTGTTGGTAATGAAGAGGCATGTGGTAGATCATGCATGAATTTGTGGTGGATCATGGACGGGCTCATGGTGGATCATGGATGTGCTGATGAGTCAATGATGGGCTAATGATGGGTCATGGATTGACTTGTGGTGGATCATGGATGGGCTGATGATGGAGAATGGATGGGCTGGTGTTGGATCATGGATGGGCTCATGTCGGGTTTTGTGTGGTCTGACGGTGGGTATTGAGTACTTTGATGATGGATGGCCAGAGTGGTGGGTGTGAATATGTTAGATTACAAGTTTTGTAAATCCGTTTTTATCCTTTCAATTAAGTCAAAGTTTTGAAATTCATACAAACAATTTTTAAAAAGATTGTATATTGACACTGTTTCTCCCCGCTTCCCTCCACCCCACCTCTCCTTCCCCTCCAGGTGTGCTGGCCAACACTTTCAGAGAGTATGCCAGCAACCCAGACAGCAACAGGAAGTGGATTCTGTTTGACGGTCCAGTGGATGCTGTGTGGATCGAGAACATGAACACAGTACTGGATGACAACAAGAAGGTAAGGGAGATGAAGGTGGGGGACTGATGCATATCACTCGCTGTATGGTGGATACCAAACAAACTTAACAAGCCCACTAATAGCTCATTTGGTATCAATATGGGCTATGGTCCCAGTTACCGGGCTTTGAATTCTCACTGATATGTTTTGAACATGGGGTGTTTTGAGAGTTTTCGATGTCTCCATCCACATAGCTCTGTCATCTCAGAAATGAATGTTAGCTTTGAGCGTTCCCCCTTTTGAATAGCCTTACAGTGTTGAAATGGATGCTGAACCCAAACAATATGAAATTTGCAGTACATCAATGTTGGCTGTCTCAGAGGGTGGAAATAGTGTTGTAAGCTCTCAAAATTCCTCAATGTTTAAATATGTCACACGGTGGAATCAAGCGCTCTTCAGTTTTTGGGCATATGGGGTTATTGGTATTATCTTGATGTTTGTTTGTTTGTCTTGCTTTTGATGAAAAAATACCTATTTTGAGTAAAAACTGAGAAACTTGCAATTGAAGGAGATGGAGGTCGTCTGGTGACAGATAAAATTAACGAGAAAATGGCTGCAAAAGTTTGGTAGCTTCCAAAGCTTGAGTGATCTTAGAAACTGCAAATTTACATTTTTTGTTCTTTTGATCTACAGTTTCTATAAAATCCACTCAGAAATGTTTTAAAACGGACATAAAAGGTGTAGAGCCAAAAAAAATCTATAATAACTTTCATATTCCACCACGATGCTACACATATTTAAATGTGTGTTATAAGCAGGAGATTTAATGGCAGCATTAACGATACATCATTCTTAATTTTACAAAAGTGAGGAAAAGAGCAAAAAAATTATAATCAGTAATACGCACATTTTTTACTTATGATGCAACTATTTATGAGTGGCTATGCACCTACCTTTCTTATCCATCCCTCTCAGCTCAAGGGTTATTTTGTAAATATACACATAAAACAGTATATTAGGGTATATTAGGATATTTATCAGATACAAAATAGTGATAATGATGAAGCTCTAGGATGATGGCACTTCATCATGTGGGCTCTTGATGTTTTATGACAAATAAAGAAATTCTCACTGTCTAAAAAACATTTGTTACAAAATATATATGTATTTATCAATATTTATGAATCTGTTTGTGCCTTAGTTGTGCCTGATGAGTGGTGAGATCATCCAGATGAGCAACAAGATGAACCTGATCTTTGAGCCTGCGGATCTGGAACAAGCTTCCCCGGCCACTGTGAGCCGATGTGGCATGGTGTACCTAGAACCTCACCAGATGGGCTGGAGGCCCAGCGTTGCCTCCTACATGGCCTACACACTGCCGCAGAAACTGAAGCAGGAGCAGAAGGAGCTTGTCCAAGATCTTTTTGATTGGCTGGTGAGTGGCTAGGAGGAGGAGTTTGACATATTATACAGTATATACTTGCCTAAAACACAACCTTGCATATATTACAAGGTACATACTTTGACTCCAAAATCAGCTTATTTTTGTTGGTTGCTCATATAATAGCAGGTGAGTTTCTGACATGCTAGAGGGGGCTCAACATGCATGAAATCAACTAGTCAGACATCGAATATACAGTCTTACCTTAAAGAATCGTTGGTTGTTGTATTAACATTTTCCTTCTATTTAGACCTGGAGATAGATTTAAGAAGAATCATTTTCATTCACCTTTACCCCTTCGTGACACAGGGTCTATTCATGCTTCACAGGGAACAGTTTTGGATCCCTAGAGACACAGAGTAGCGCTAGAATTAGTGGTCAGTTTCCTGAGGGTGCGGTGGCAGAGCGGTTAGTGCGCCCGTCTCCGAAGCGGAATGTCCGGGTTCGAGCCCCGTTTTGAACACAGATTTTTTTCACCCCTTCCTGCCCACCCAGCAGTAATGGGCACCTGACTTCGAGCTGGAGAATTAAAGGCGGCGTGCAAAGGAACTGGCCATCCTACCATAATATGCCGAAGGCCCAGGAAGTTGTCTCACTATCAAGACAATCCCCAATGTCCGGACTGGATGCGGGAAAAAACTTTTCCTATAGTCAGCCCCAGTTTGCAAATACTAATAACTATATCCGACAGTAAAAGATTTCATTGTACATAAAAAATATTCTTGAATGTGAATCTGCGATTAGTTTTACGAAATGCATCTAATAGAAGCAGTTTGCAGAAACATCCTTTGCCAAATGGTGTTTTGTCATCATGGTTCCCCTTCTTTGCAAGGCATGACGAACCCCATTGGTCACAGCAGCACCTTGGCTCGTTCGCCATGTAAGAAGTCATATATGTCATGAAGGGGTTACCTCCTGTGTGTCTGGTCGTCCTGCCAGTCATCCTGCATTATGGCAGGGCGAAAGAGCTGTTATTCTACAGGACTGTTTCTCTTTTAGCTCTGACGAATCATGTGAGGAGAGAATATCTTAACATTTATACTCAAAGCTTAATCTAAAAATTCTGGTTGTTCCCATCAGGTTGAGCCATGCCTGGACTTTGTCCGGCGTAAGTGCAAGACATTCCTGTTTACGTCAGAGATGCACCAGGTACAGATGCTGATGACTCTCTACTCTGCTCTCATGGACGAGATCAACGACTCACTCAATGCCATGCCGGAGGAAGGGGAGGAGCCACCGGAGAACAGCCAGGAGCACCTCACTCCACAGCAGGTGGGGGAAAGTTTGTGTATTAGAGGGGGGGATGGGAGGGGTGAATGCTTGGGGATTAGAATATGTGTATAGGAGGGAAGGGGAATAAGGGGCCAGGGGGGGGGGGGGTAGTGGAAATAAAGGGGAAGGAACCAGAGATGGTGAGGAAGGGGCAAGATCAGAACCAGGGGCTTCTCAATTTGTAAATGGGGAACTGATGAAGATGGGCTGGAGGGAGTGGTTAGAGGAGGAGGGGGATGATTGTTGAGGAGAAGAGATTATTGGTGGGGAGAGATGCAGGGAGTTATGAAGAGGGGATTGATGAAAGGAGGTGCTGGGGAGAGAGACTACAGGAACACTTTGTGTAATACCAGCTATATGATAAGTCATTATGAGACGTTGAGAGAGAAGAAATAAAGGTGAAAGGAAGAATTAGTGGGAAAGAAAGAGAGGGGGAGTGAGAGAGAGAGACAGAAGGAGAGGAAGATGGAATGGAAAAAGAGAGAGAGAGGCAGAAAGAAAAAAGGAGAGACAAACAGACAAAGAGAGGGAAACAGACTGAAAAGGGAGGGGGGGGGAGGAGTATCTATGTACAAGAGCTAAGTAAAGTTTATGAAAGTTTGATAATTTTGTAGACAGATTTTGTGCATTCTGTGTATTATATGTGATTTGTGATAGTTTTAGAAGGAAAATTTTTTTTTACCATTGCATGTGTGAACCTTGGTAGATCACGCTGTGGCTACAAGGCATGTTCCTGTTCTGTGTGGTCTGGACTATCGGAGGGACTGTCCAGGGGGACAGCAGGAAGCATTTTGACGAGTTCTTCCGCACGCTCATCAGCGGCACAGATGACAAGCACCCTAAACCAAAGAGCATAAAGATCACCAAGGTATGTGTGTGTTTGTATTTTGGTGCTGAGTTTGCGGCAACTGAGGAATTTGGAGGTCAATGTCTGTCACAAATTGTCTGTATCATTGGGGGGGGAGGTGTTATTTTAAAAAAAAATTATTATATTAATTGTTATTATTAGAAATATGATTTTTATTTATTAGAATTATTATTATCATTATTGTTTTTATTATCATTATATATTTGAAAACTGAACTGTGAGGAACTTGGAGGGAAATGTCTACCATAAATTGTTTTTACCATTGTTATTTTTATTGTTCGTAGTCATTACATCTGTTGATATTAATTAGAAATATTGTTTTTGTTTATCAGTATCCTTATTGTTGCCTCACTTGTTTCCATTGTTTCTATTATTATTTACATAGTTTGGAGCTAAAACTGTGAACTGTAGTTAAAAAGTATAACTATTGGTGTCGTTGTTATCGATCCAGTTCTATTTTTGTGGACTGGGGTGTCTGTGGACTGTCTGCCCACCCTGAGAAGGGGCCATTCATGTTGAGGATAGAAGGGCACAAGGGGTTTTCATGAGCCTGGAAAGACCTAACTGCTCTGTGACCATGTAATTCCGGTAGGGACCACGTTGCCCATTCCCCGCCACCAATGGCTAGTGGCTAAGTTTTCTAATCTTTCATGAGGTATCGGCCAAGTGGAAAAGCCATTGGATCGTCACGTCCTGGGTTGTTGTGCCTTTACTAAGAGGTCCACTGTCAGAAAGCAAGTCAGGCATTTCGCTCGGTCCATCTTCTGCACCGAGACACTCTCAAACTGGCTGGTACCTTCTCAGCCACAGAGGATGTGTTGATAAAAAGCAGTAGAGGTGTTAGGTAGATTAGACACCCACTCAAGGGAGAGTAGGGGTATGTTAGTGAGGAGCATAGCGTCTACCACGCATCGGTGGGATCTGCCTCCTGCACCTTGTGGGCCACACCTGCTCCCATCCTGTTGTTTTAACCCCTCAAGGAAACGGGGGGGGGGGGGGGGGGGTTGGTTTGTTGGCGCCAACAACTCGCCATTCGCCAGAGCCGTGTCAGTGAAAACAGGGATCACCACGGACAGGTACAGTTGGCTGGATTGGGAGAAACTGTTTGAGACGCTTAGGCATTTCTCAATATTTAAATGAGACCCATCACCAGTCCTTGACCCCCAACTGTAGGTGTAAATTATAATTGTAAACTATATGTGTGAATTGACACTGTAAACGCTTACTGTGAGTTGTAACTGCATAGAGCTCCTTCCACTTTGTTTCCCCCCTTTAGAGCAACTCATTCCCCGAGAGGAACACTGTATTTGACTACGCCTTCCACAAGAAAGGCAGCGGAGGCTGGCAGGACTGGATGGACACAGTGAACAAAGACGATGCAGCCATTCCTGCCAACGCTAAGGTAGAGCATGGTTGTTTGAGTAGTTTGAGTAAAGAGACGCCCATCTGGAGACACAGTAACTGTCAATTAGTGCTTGGAAACAGCAAGATAGATAGAAAAAACAGAGGGAAATACATGAAGTAGAACCTACTAGTGGCATCATCCAACCATCCATTGAAGATCATTGTACAGAAATTACGGGCAGGGGCTAATATTGTGGTATGAGTGTCCCTTCAGAGGTGAATAATGCATTAGGAGGGGTTCCCTTGAAAGGATATACATTCTTTAGACAATGTTTTTGGAGAAAAAGAATTTAAGGGGGCCCATCTTCTTTTCTTTTTCAAATTCAGGATTTACAGCTGGCTGTAAATTGCTCCAGTTTTTGATAGCAGCCTCATAAGTGTTCCCTGTGCTTATTGCACTTGTTAAACACTCCTTGGCAGTTGAAAGTAGATACGCTTTCAAAACTCTAAATCAAAACCTACCCATTACATAATCACTTTGGTTGGTGCATAATGGTACTCAGATATTTTGTAATTTATGAAGGGGACATGGTTTTGTTGCTTCTTTTATTAAGATTTTCTGTGCGTGCAGTTCGTTTGTAAAGTGTACTGAAAAGTCATTCATCATTTTGATTGGAGCAGAATGTTATAGATATGTCCCAGTCAGCTGAAGCATCTGACACAGCATTTGGTATCTTGATCTCCTGATCTCCGTGACTTGTGTCTGTAGGTGAGTGACCTGACAATTCCCACTTCGGAGACAGCTCGCCAACAGTTCTTCTTGCACTTGTACATGTCGCATGACGTGCCACTCCTGGTCATTGGACCCACAGGCACAGGAAAGTCGGCTATCACCAACAGCTACCTACTGCAGCTGCCCAAGGAATCGTGAGTTGGATGAAACGTGCTAGGGAGTCATGTGCTTATTAATGTGTTGTGTACTGGTTATTTGACTTGGGCAAGTCAGTGTGTTGACTGCTCATTAATGCATTGTCTAGTGGTTAGTGTGTTGTCTGCTAGTCAGTGTGCTGTTTGCTAGTATGCTATTTGTTAGTCCTTGTGTCAACGGCTAGGCAGCGTTTTGTCTGTTAGTTAGTGTGTCAAGAGTTTTGTTGTCTTGTCTAGAAATTTTTATGAAATGCAGTAATTGATGTGTTATGTTACATATGATGCTATTTTGCCTCATACTCATAGTTAACATTGCCTCATACTCATAGTTAACGTTTTCTTGATTTTCTAAAAAAATCTGATTTTACTTTCTAATGTTCACATCAAAATAATAAATTCACTGACTAAAAGAGGATGCTGCTTTTTAAAGGTATCTTCATACAGTGGAGTCATTTGATAGATCTTTTTAACTGAGTTAGTAATGAGTTGTAAAAAATCATTGTGTACTGAGTGATAATTTCTGTCTCTCAAAAAAATGATTGAGTCTAAACATATTTTTATGTTTAAGATTATCCTCCTGAAGAGTCCAGTGTCTTCTGAAAACGTTCACTTATCTCAAACTGTCCACTAAAAACATTTACATGTACTGTCTCCACTATCTTTTTGAAATGTTCACCTGTCTCAAACTGTCTACTCTCCAGGTACATTCCTAACTGCATCAACTTTTCTGCCCGAACTTCTGCCAACCAGACTCAGGACATTGTCATGTCCAAGTTGGACAGGTAGGCACCTGGACTCTTTCTTGCAGTACATGTCACTGACTGCATGCTCTCACACAGTGGCATGATATGGGCACAACGCCTGTTTTAAATAATGCATTTATTGAAGAGGCACAACAATCTGTGATGCTGAAATAATACATTTCGTCATTTCGACTGCTCAACGCAAGCTTCTGTCATACGTCACTTTTCAAAATGGGGCGTGGCGGAGTATTACACTAAGCACTCAATCTGTTTTCTGTTGTTGCTGTGAGTGGGATATTGATGTTGGGGCTTCTTTTCTACATCCTTTCTATCCTTCTTTCTACCCTTTTTCTTTCCTTCTTTCAATCATTCTTTCTTTTCTTCTTTGCAATGAATTCTTTTCTTTTTCCTTCTTCCAGTCATTCTTTCTTTTCCTCTCTCTTTCTCTCTTTGTTTACATTGATTTCTGCTTCTGTCTTCACTTCTTTCTTCTTTATTTCCTTCATTCTCACAGTCTTTCTTTTCTTCTTCCTTTTGCTTCAATCTCACAGCTTGGTGAAGCTCCGTGCCTTTGTAAAAATAATAATAATAATAGATAGCATTTGTATAGCGCATATCCTCGCTCAACAGCAGGCTCTATGCGCTTTACACTATATTATTACCCCAGCAGACCATAGAACACTCCGAAACATTCTCAGCTTCCAGGGAAGCATACAGTGAAATATGTGTGTAATAACTTGTTTAACACAATCAACATCCGCCCCCTCCTCCTCCACCCGCCCCTTCCCCTAAACCATGCTTTCAATCACTCGATCATGACTAAAAAACCAAGCCATAAATCCAATGTTGTTGTACCATCAGGCGTCGTAAAGGTGTGTTTGGTCCCCCCATGGGCAAGAAGTCTGTAGTGTTTGTGGATGACCTGAACATGCCGGCCAAGGAGAAGTATGGAGCCCAACCTCCCATTGAGCTGCTCCGACAGTGGATCGACCACGGACACTGGTATGATAAGAAGGACACATCCAAACTCTTCCTCACAGATGTGGTAAGATTATTTTATGTTTGAAACTTCTTAATCAACCTAGCAGTTCACTCAATAGGGCCTCAGTCACAGTATCTTGGTGCCAGAAAGGGAATTCTGCTGTATCCTGAATGTTTTTGAAGGGTCTGTAAACTTTCAAAAAGATATAAGTAGCAATGCCAATCGCCTGCTGCGCCTTGGGCCGGAAATCGGCCTCTGCGGGAGGGGTAATTTTGGGGCCGCTCGGAATCAGAAGTGACTCTCTTCTAAGTATAGTTATGGGAAAACTTGTGGACAAAAATAAATGAAACTCGGCAACCAATCAGAGGAAAGGTTAAACTAACAACAGGCCAGCGTACAATCCCGAACGATTTTTAGAACTGGAGATATTGCCGTGTTTGTGCGAATGTCCTCTGCGGTTTGAAAACCAAGCGGAGCTGCGGGTTGATCGCCAACCATACAGGCGCCCCACATGTCTTCTTTTTTGCTGTAAAATTTCAGATTTCTGCGTTCAGTACATTTTACGTACCAACTTAAAATTACCACCCATCCATTGATAAAACACTAGAGCTGGAAACAAGATCACGCATTCCAAATGCGAAGTGCCGGCATGCAAGAGGTGCGTGAAGGCTAGGAGGCATGGGATTGGCTACCTATAACTAAATAGGTCGCCGATGACTTCATCGCGGGTTTTCCCAATAGCGCTTTACTGAGTTTTAGAAGTGGTGATCGCGTCGCGGTAAAAACGATGTCACGCAATTCAACAAATTTCACTCAAATATCAGTCTTTAAGATCCAAAGTAATAAAGACATTGAAAAAGTGATAGCAGAACTAGATTTTCCACTAAAAATCACATGAAGATGCCAAGTTTCATTCATATGCTCCGATTCATTACTGACTTATGAACAGTTTTTCCTCAAAATACATCAAGACATGTCCCACATTTTGGCGATATTTTCCTATATGAAGTTCCTCCAACATTTTGCAAACAAAAATCCCCATAACTTTTTTATTTATCAATGGATTTTAAAAATTAAAAAAACATAGTTCTTAGAATTTACTCTATTTTCTTTTAAGCCCATTTTTAAAGCAATTTGGATGAAAATTAATTTTTTCATTGTTATTGCTAATATATGTCTTTTTTGTTTAAGATGGAGTTTTCCATCAGGGTTGATCCCTAACAATTTCAGCTCTTTTTTATGACAGGAATTTACCTGTCCCTCTCTTCTTCCAGTCTGCTTTTCTTGTTTTGTTTCTGCACACTAAAGCAGACTCAAGTTTTCTGTGCACTGCAATTTGAAAATGATAAAAAATGTTGAAACAATAAATTGATGTCTTTGTCAAAAGGTCTTTCATGGTTGAGACAAACTTTTAATTCATCTTCCTAAGTTCAAGTCTGCTTTGTTTTTATGACTCTTTGTACCATCGTTTGTTCATCTAGTATGTCTAGCATGGTGTTCCTAAAAATTTGAAAGGGATTCTATCTGATTTTGCCTTCAGGGTGGTGCTTTTTTGTTGTTGCTATGTTAACCTGGTACAGTAGTCTCCGCCTAAACGCACGGTGCTTGGGAGGTCTCCTTAGCGTGTGTTTATACGGAGCGTGCGTTTATATGAACCTTTGCAAGGGGAGGAAGGGACGCAGTCATCTCAATTCTTTATCACTCTAGTAATCTCCCTTGGAAGGAGAAGGGGTCATTTTGGCAGATAATGTGACGACACGTGACTGTTTTGTGAAGGATTCCCCGACTGGGTTTAAGAATACAAAGGCGTAAAATGGGGGTGGTGGGGGGGGGGAGGGGGGTGGAAGACAGACTCAATGTAATGAATAATATGCACTAGGCCTATAAACGTCGGGAACAGATAGCGTAAGAGGAAACTGTTGGAGATAGTCATAGAGACGACGGCCCAGCCACGTGGCTTTCCAAGCGACCACCCCGACCGTAAATTCATGCAGAATCATAGATCTCTACATTCAGAGAAACATTTCTTTTGTGGTTCGTTGAACAAGTACGTTATAACTTCTTTGAGTGGAACTGATTAGGCTTACTTGGCTAATCTTTAGATCTAATCCTATAGAGGCCTGTCTAGTGTTTTACGGCATTTACGCGTGTCGTGCATCAGGCCTAAATCTAACTAAACATTACTAGCACTCAGTCAAACACCAGTCAGAAACTTTCTCTCAAAGAAAGGCACATTATATGTGAATGTCTCAGTGGAAAGTTGGATGTGAAAACTGAAAACGCTGTCCTTCATTCTCTTTGATCGGCGTGAGGGGCACGCTCACCAATTTTCTAGGCTTGTCTTATGCAAGCTGTGCGGGTTGTAGTGAAAATTTCCCCTTGTCATGCTTTTCTTGTCACTTGTCGGTGTGTTTTGCGGATCGGAGCGTGCGTTTAGAGGGAGCGACCGTGCGTTTGTATGTCTAAATTATATAGTAAAATACCCGTTAGATGACGAAAGCGTGCGTTTGAGCAGAGTGTGCTTTTGTATGGCGTGCGTTTAGGCGGAGACTACTGTAACTGAGTCCATGTCCCTCTGTTGGCCAAGTTTGACATTGTCATTTTGTTCCTGTCTCTCACAGCTGTTTGTCAGTGCCATGGGTCCCCCTGGTGGTGGGCGTAATGACATCACCTCCCGGTTCACCAGACATCTCAACATCATTTCCATTGATGAGTTTGACGATTCAATCATGACCAAGATCTTCACTGCCATCACAGATTGGCATTTTGGAAATGGCTTTGAAGGCTCTTTCATCAGAAATGGAAAGGTATGTGCTAGGGATCATGTTTTATTTGTTGTAGGTGATAGTCATAAGCTTGGCTAATCTTGTGACTTGTTCTTTGGAGGCTGAAAGGCTATTTGGAGTCAAACGTAGTCATTGGGTCAATTCATAGCACACTTTGGAAATGCTGTAACAGATATTCGACCTTTAACCTTTGACATACTAAAAGCAAAATTGTATTTCTTAGTCATGATTTTGTGCTCATCAACTATGATAAACCTAATCACAGTCAAATCTTCTCTAACGGCCACCTGTTTAAGACAATCACCTGTACAAATGATCAGTTCGCACTTTGCCCTTTGCATTTTCTCCACATTATAATGACACTTTAGTGGGTGGTTGGCGGGTGCTCTGGTGTGGTTTGCTCCTTCTTTCCTATCGAACGTCTATCATCCTTATCTCCCCTTCTTCTTTTTTATGTTTGTTACTCTCTTGTAACACCTCTAATCTTCTGGCGCTCATATGACCTTATGCAGTTGCGAGCGCCGTAAAACCTCTACTAAAACTAAACTAATTACACTTTCTAAGACGTCTACTTATCAAAGACAAACATTTTTGTTCTCAACCATGGGTGGCCATCTCACCCAATTTTGACTGTATTCCTAAAGTTAAAATCTACCATTTCTGTTTCTTCTGCTTTTTCATCTTTAGATTTGTAGCATTACTGTTTCTTTTTATGACCTTTTTTTTTCATGTGGTCCATGGTCCTGTACAACTGTTTATTGTGTTATATTGTACTGAGGTGCATTTTCTATCCACTTTTTAATACAAATAGACATCTGTTTACCTTCCAGATGCTAGTGACTGCGACAATGGGTGTGTACAAAGATGCCATTGCCAGCTTCCTGCCCACACCAAGCAAGTCTCACTACGTGTTCAACTTGCGAGATTTTTCACGTGTCATCCGGGGCGTGCTGCTGGTGCCAGCTGCTGAGATGACAGAAGTCGATATGCTGCTAAGACTGTGGGTGCATGAAGTGTACAGAGTATTTTATGACCGTCTCATTGATGATGACGACAGGTAATTGACTCTGCTCTGTGTATGTATATGTGTGTGTGCATGGGGAAAAGGGGAGGGCTGTCAAAAAATATACTAAGTATTTAAGTATTTCATGACCCTGTCATTGATGATGAGGACTCTGTGTGTAGGGGGGCTCAGGAACTTTGTCATTAATGAGATTGACATTCTGAATAATAAGACAAGGATCTCCCCCTCCCTCCCAATCCCCCATTACTCTTAATGCTATTCTCTGTGTGTCTGTGTATAGTTTGATTATGAAAAATTGATCTAATTTGTTTACCCCAGATAAAGAGGTAAAGTGTATTGTTACTCATCGTTTGTTCCTTGATGTATAGTTATAGTTAACAGTTTGTCCCTTTTCTTGATATTTGGTTCTTATTATTGCTTAGCCTGTGTGGTTTTTGAGATACCTATGAAGGTCTTATTTTTAAATTAATACTTCCATTTATTCTTGTTCACAGCAACTTTTTAATCCCCATTTCTATTTTCCCTCACACAGAAATATGTTTTTCAATATTGTGAAGAACAACTGCCAAGACAGTTTCAAACAGAACATTGACAAGATCCTAGGTCATCTATCGCTGAGTGGTAAGGTGGTGGACGATGATATCCGTAGCTTGTTCTTTGGTGACTACCTCAACCCGGAGAACAAAGTCTACAAGGAGATCACAGATCTGAAAGAGCTCACAGCTGTCATGGAGCAGTGAGTCACAAATGTCTCTTTCACAAATGTCTCTTTATAACAAATATCTCAATGTCACAAATGTCTCTTTATCACAAATATCTCTTTGTCACAAATGTCTTTCACAAATGTCTCTTTATAACAAATATTTCTATGTCACAAATGTCTCTTTATCACAAATATCTCTTTGTCACAAATGTCTCTCTGTCGCAAATGTCTCTTAAGCACAAACGTCTCTTTATCACAAATATCTCTTTGTTTCAAAAGTTTCTTTATCACAAAAGTCTCTTTGTCACAAACTTCTCTGAGTGGTGGGTGTCTTTTGGTTATGCTCATCTCTTACTGGCTGACATCTGTTACAGTAGTGCTCAGAATTTTCATTTGGTTATTTTGATTTTTAAATGTTTGAATATTACAAGAGAGGGATATCTGGCAGTGAGTTGAAAAGTATACGAGTATTCAAGTTGTGCTTATAAAATTATCTGTGTCTTTTTCTGACTGTGTGTGAATCTACAGAGGGGGCTAGCCTTTTTAATATCTGTTGTCTCCTCAAATGCAAAACCAGTTCAGTTGATATGCATGTTTCATAAATCTTTCTTATATTTAATTTCTATTTAAAATGTAACCTAGAACCTTACAAGTATCTCATCTTTTCACTTTCTTGACCTGGTTTGGGTATTGTTACAGTCCCATGTCAGTGCCTGTGACCATCTTCTCATGCTCAGCATAATACATTCATTGTGTGGTATTGTGTTACCCTCGCAAAAATAGGAAAGATTTTTCACTACTGCTTAATTTTTTATGCTTTTGCTTTTGATGCCATAGATAGATTCCGAGGGTCACAAAGTTTTTTTCCAAAAGAATTTTTCACTTTAAATTTTGTTGTGAATAGTTGATCTCACAATTTACCATTCCAGTGACTTATCAAACATTTATGATCACTTCACGACATTCATTTTTACATAACTGGTTGATATCTCTGTAGATGGGTGCCTCACATTAAAATTTCAACAAAGATTTCATTCAGGTCTCACAGAATTGACTCATCTCATTTCATTTGGCTTGACACTTAGTCAAAATTTGTATTCACTGCTGCTTTTGTCCTCTTCTCTCACACCTCTGTCCTGTTCACTCACACATCTGTCCTGTTCACTCACACCTCTGTCCTCCTCACTCACACATCTGTCCTCTTCACTCACACATCTGTCCTCTTCACTCACACCTCTGTCCTGTTCACTCACACATCTGTCCTGTTCACTCACACATCTGTCCTGTTCACTCACTCCTCTGTCCTCTTCACTCACACCTCTGTTCTCTTCACTCACACCTCTGTCCTCTTCACTCACACCTCTGTCCTCTTCACTCACAACCCACCTGCATGTCTCCCCCTGCTTGCGTCCACAGCTACCTAGAGGAGTATAACATTGTCAGTAAAGCCCCCATGAAGTTGGTCATGTTCAAATTTGCCATTGAGCACATGTCACGTGTCAGCCGTGTGTTGTTGCAAGACAATGGACATGCCCTACTTGTTGGTAAGTGTGTCTCAGAGACTTGACATTTTAATGCAGTGACTACTCACAGAGTTCTAAACTTTTCAGTTAATGGTTCTTTAGCTGACATCCTGAGATGGACAGTATTTGCAAATTGACGTTTGGTTTGAAATTTGAAACAAGTGACATGACATATCATGTCTGCAACTTTTCATCCTCTTCAGAGAAAGGTCCGGGCGACTCCAACAAGACCTTTAAAATTCAAAACTTTATATTATTTTACCATTCAGTCTAGTAGGGAACATGCAGCGTTGCTGTATGTTATGTACAAATCACTGTTATCACATAATATGTTATCTTTTTCAAAAGCCAAGAATGCATTTCTGTCTTTATGGACCGGAGGATAACAGAAACATGGGAAATAGTATAAAGTTTTAAGTTCTTGTTGTTTTAGTTTCACCTTCTGAATTGTAGATCACTGTTCCCTGCCATCACAATAGTGTTATCTAGTGAATTGTGTGTAAATGTGCCAAGCCATCACCCAAGTTTTAATTTGTGAATGGTGGATGTAATGTGTTGTGCTTTCACTTTGGTGTTATTCTGAGAATTTCATCACTTAAGTGTTACTTTGTGAATGATTGGTCATTGTGTTATTTCACCACATTAGCATTGCTTTGTGAATAATGAGTCATTGTTTCGTACTATCCCCTTAGTGTTACTTTATGAATGTTGAGTCTTGGTCATCATGCAGTCCATTAGCATTACTTTGTGAATGTTGGGTTAGTGTGCCATGTCATCACATTAGTGCCACTTTTCTGACACTCGTTTATTTTGTTGATTCATGATAGTATGGCTTCTCTGACTGCACAATGCTTTCTTCTGCCAGGTATTGGGGGCTCTGGTCGCCAAAGTGCAGCCAAACTGGCAACCTTCATGGCAGACTACGAACTTTTCCAGATAGAAATTACCAAAAACTACGGCATTGCTGACTGGAGAGATGATCTGAAAAAAGTGAGTGCATTTTGTAAGGTTACATTTATGGGGAGATGAAGTTGTACATTTTGTTGATATGAAACCGAGGCTTAGGAATATCAATGTATATAGTCCTGACTGTTTAGTTTGCTTAGCATCTCAACAAGTGTTAGTCAGAGTATATTTTGTCATGTTTTATAATGCTGTATGAAAAGAGGTGAGTGTAATAAAATTTGGAATTCTTCAAAACAATGTGTGCAAAGTCTTTTTTTAAAATTTCAGAGCTCAAGTCTGTTTTCATACCAGTGGTGATTTGAATAGATGTAGAAGCAACTAGTTTTACTCTCCTTGTACAATTAGATGATCGGCAGTTTTCCAGGTTTTGTTGACTGCTTTTAGCAACTGTGCTTTTTTTAAGGGAAGAAGTGTAATGTTAGTCTTGTTTGAGTATTAAGAAGTAGCAAAATTGACAAAATAACATTCTTTAAGCGATGAGCAAGAGTTAGACAAGTAGACAGAAACAGAATAGGGACAATGAGGAAGTAGACCTAGCAGTAGGGCTGGGCCTCCTGACCACTGACACAAGGTAGGTGGAGAAGTACCCCTAGTGAAGTCAATTGAAAGCATTCTTGTCTCTTTTGTTATCCTTTGCTAATGATAGCAATGCAACTACATTTACTTTTAATATGAAACTATATGATGGATGTTTAAAAATGTCTAGGGTTTTTTTCATGTCTTAATATTTTTATCCCTAAAATTTGACTGTATTTTTCATTTCTATTTACTTCTTTTCTAACAGCTGCTACTGAAGGCAGGGACAGAGGGGAAGCAGACAGTCTTCCTGTTCTCAGACAACCAAATCAAAGACGAGTCGTTCATGGAAGACATCAGCATGATCCTCAACACTGGCGACGTACCCAACATCTTCCCGCCAGATGAGAAAGCCGATGTCATTGAGAAAATGCAAACTGTGGCTAGAAATGAGGTGATTCTTTTTTTTTATTCTGTTCAAGTCTGAGTCTCTGCTTCAGATCTCTGTTTCAATTAAGTCCTTGTAAGGCTTGGAAGTCTGGAGATCAGATGCTTATCTTCATCATCATCATCATCGCCTTTCTCACCCTGCACCAGGGTATAGGCCACAGACAAACACCTTCCACCTTTCTCTATCCTGGGCTAGCCTCTTGATGTTGTTCCATGTCTTCCCACTTTTTTGTACATCGATTTCTGTGAATCTTCTCCAGGTTCCACGTGGTCTTCCCCTTGATCTCTTACCTAGTGGGTTCCAATCCAAAACTTTCTTTGTTATGCTGCTGCCCGACTTCCTGAGAGTATGTCCTTAGGACCTTTGACTTTGCGGGGTGGATCCTCAATCCAACAGACTCTGATAGGCTGTTTAATACTAAAGTCTTTGCTTGCATCTGTTCCTGGATGTGCAACAGAAGCGCCAAGTTGTCTGGAAAATCCAGATCGTCTAACTGTGTCCATGGTGTCCACTTTATACCATTTCTGTGTCCTCTGGTGGTTTCCTTCATCAGCCAGTCGACTGCCAATATGAAGAGGAAAGGTGATAGTAAACATCCCTGTCTTCCACCAGTCTTGATGTCAAAGTTGTCAGTGAGCTGGCCATCATGTACTACCCTGCAACTTGTCTCTTCGTACATGCTCTTGAGGAGGTTCACCAACTTCTGTGGGATTCCGTGGTGTCTCATTATCTTCCATAGTGTTGCTCGATCTATACTGTCAAAAGCCGTCTCATAGTCAAGGAAGTTGACGATCAGCTGGGAGTTCCACTCTAAGGACTGTTCCACAATAATCCTCGGCATGGCAATTTTGTCGGTGGTTGAGCAATTTTTCCGGAAACCAGCCTGTTCATCCCGTAGTCTTGGATCTGTTGCTGTCTTGATTCTCTCCAGAATGATTCTGTTGAAGACCTTACCTGGTATTGAGAGAAGAGTGATCCCTCTGTAGTTGCTGCTGTTGCTGAGATCCCCCTTTTTTGGAAGCTTTATGAGGTGTCCTTCTTTCCAATCCTTTGGGAACTTGCTCTCATTCCAGATCCTGGTAAACAGTGGGAGGAGGAGGTCTGCCGTCACATTGGCATCTGCTTTTAGGGCTTCAGGTGGAATCTGATCAGGACCTTTGTTTAGCTTCTTAACGGCATCCAGAATCTCTTGTTTTGAAGGAGCATCACAGCAGACTGGTAACTTATTTCTTGCTGGCAGGATGTTTGCTGGGTTACTCGGTGGTGGTCTGTTCAGGAGACTGTTGAAATCGTCTACCCATCCTTTAGACTGAGCTTCTTTTCCAAAAATGGTTTTCCCCTCTTAGTCCTTTACTGGTTCTTCAGGTTTCCTGTATTTTCCAGCAAGTGTCCTTGTGGTCTGGTATAGGATTCACATATGCCCTCCTACCGCTGCTTCCTCTGCCAGCCTGATCATGAATTCCTGCTTGTCTTTTCTTAGTGATTTCTTGACTTCTTTAGCCGTTGTCTTGTACCGCTCCAATGCATCCACTCTTGATCCTCTTGTTCTACTTGCTTTCGCTTCTGCCTTCAGTTGTCTTCTTATCCTAATTAAATCCAATGAGTTTTGGCTAATCCTTTCCTTGTGCTCTCATTTCTTCGCACAGAGTACTTCTTGACATGTTGATGTAAAGACTTCTTTGACCTTGGTCCAGTGTGTATCCACCTCTGTGTCCTCTCTGCAAAGATCAGCCAGAGGTTGAAATCTGTTCCTCAGCTGCAGCTAAAACTCTTCTTTCTTATGTCCGTCCAAGAGACTTACTTGGAACTTCGTTCTTTTGATTCATTTGCTGGTTCGGTGCTTTTTGAGTCGAGGTTTGAGTTTTGCCAACAGCAGATGATGATCCGATCCAACATCTGCCCCTCTCTGTACTTTGACATCTTCCAGTGAATGCCTGAACCTACGAGAGATACAAAAATGATCTATCTGGTTCTCCGTCACTCCATCTGGCGAAACCCATGACGCCTTGTGAATCCTCTTTTGGGGAAAAACAGAGCCTCCAATGACAAAACTGTTGAAAGCACATATATTTGCGAATCGCTCACCGTTCTCATTCATTTGTCCCAAGCCTTGCTGTCCCATAATTCTTTCATACCCCACATTGCCTTGACCAATCTTGGCATTAGCATCTCCCATTATGATGTTGACATTCTTCCTTGGTAGTTTGTCGATGATCCCCTGGAGCTGTGCTGGCTGTAAAAGGCATCCTTGTCTTCATCCGAAGCATCATTTGTTGGGGTGTAGATTTGGACTATATTCCTGTTGATGCTCTTGCTCCTTGTAGTGAATGAAGCCATGATGATCCTCTCCCGTGTGGTTCCCATCCTCTAAGTGACTTTGGTGTGTACTTTAAATGATTCCCACTCCTTCCGCATGGTGCTTGTCTTCCCTCCCAGAATACAATACTTGTTCCCCCGAGCTGAGCTGCTTCTGTCCAGACTGTATCCAGTGTGTTTCACTGACTCCTAGTATGTGCAGCCTGTATCTCTTCATCTCTTGTACTACTTGAGAACTCTTTCCTACTTCATACAAGGTGCCAACATTCCACGACGCAATCCGGAGAGACTTGTTCGACAGAGAAGGTTTCGGGTCAGAAGAGTCTTTTCGGCTTTGTCCGCTGTCCTTCATGGTTCCTGCTGATGCAGAAGCTCCTCCGTCTCCCAAGATTGAAAAATAAAAAGCTGTGTTTGTGTTTCTGTAACTTACTGTTTTTTACTGGGTCGGGTTGTTGGCCCTCCGCAAACTGGCTCTTTTCGGGCGACCAGACCTTTTCACTTTAGTCGTGTCTTACAACACACAGTATCACGGCAGGTGTATTCTTTGCTCCCCCAGAGTGCCCCCCACCTGCAGGGGCAGGATGCTTATCTTACATGGTTCAAGCCTGGAATCAGCTGTCAGGGTCAGTTGATAATTTTGGCATCTTATATCCGGTTTTGTCTCATCCATGGTCCCAGGGTAGAGGATGATATTGAATCTCTGGTCCTATCAAAGTTCTTGTGTGCATGTTACATTCATTAAAGCTTTATGTTGAAGAAAGGCAGCAGTAACCAGAGGTACATAAAAATGTAACCTTTTTTTTGCAGGAATATCTAAGAGAATAAGTCTATATTTCTTTGTCTCCATGATTTCTTTTTTTACATTACAGGGCCGTCGTATGGAGGCCACCCCACTGGCCATGTACAACTTTTTCATAGATCGTGTGAAGAAACATCTTCACATTGTGTTGGCAATGTCTCCCATCGGTGATGCTTTCCGCAACAGACTTCGTATGTTCCCATCTCTCATCAACTGTTGTACCATTGACTGGTTCCAGGTAAGCCTGCCGGATACTGTACCATGAGTGGTAGAGAATGTGCAGACAAGTGGTGCTTGTCTTCACAAAAACTTATATCGACGTATCACAGTCTCTCTCTTTCTTTCTCTCTATCTCTCACTCTATTTCTCTCACTGTCTCTCTCTCTGTATCTCTATTTTTCTCTCTTGCTCTCTTTGTATCTCCCTCTACCTCTCTCTCTGTCTCTCTCTCTCTCTCTGTCTCTATCTCTTTCTCTGTCTGTCTGTCTGTCTCTTATTCTTTTTTTTTCACTCTCCCCCTTCTTCCTAACACATAACTGGGTAGATCTATGATGCATATATGTGAAATAAAATGTGAGCATGAAGACAACTTTATGCATAAAAAATCTTTAAAAGTGTGACCATCATTTTATCGATGTGTTGTCATCTTGAACTCAACGAAATGTAAAACAAAGAGCAGATGGTTGAAAGGTACTACTGGTAATTTCTGCTTCTTTTCTTTGCATCTGTTGTTTCTGTCTGTCTGTTTTTACTTTTACCATGCTCTAAACGACATTTATCATAGCGATGTGGATTGTCTATACTCAAAAATACAATTAGGATATTTATCTGAACTTTGACTGAGATGTTCTGTCTCACTCTGTAGGCCTGGCCTGAGGATGCCCTGGAGATGGTGGCCAACAAGTTCCTGGAGGAGATCGAGATGGAGGACGCCATGAAGTTGGAGACTGTCAGCATGTGCAAACATTTCCACGAGTCTGTCAGGCTCACTTCTGAAAGGTAAGCTTCTCACTTTTAACACTTTTTATAATCATATGGTGAATTAAGGAATACTAAATTTGCACATGTTTTTAAAATTGTTTTTGCAGTTTTTGATTATTTCAAAAAGGTAAACATTTACTTCTTTTTTGCTTTGTCAGCTATAGGCTACTGTGGAAAGGCTAACATTTGTAAGTTTGGAAAGAATTTTGCAGCCAAATGTTGGCTTCTTAATGAACAACATATACACATTTTTTGGTTTATAAACAAAGGCTTGTTTAGAAAGACAAACTTTTGCAATGATTTTTTGTATTCATGGTCAGGAATTAACTTCAAAAAGTCATTTGATTCTGTTCATAGCATTTCTCTTGTTTTTGGTTATCGTGGTGCTTAAAGACAGTTGTTACATTTTACACTGGTACTATTTTTGGTGTTAATCTCATTGACAAAAGAAATATTTACCTCATGAAAGGAACAGAGAGAGTGACACAAAAAAAAGTGAGTTTAGAGTTAATATTTTTAACAAATTCAGATAAACAGAGAGGTGAATTGTTGGACTAGACTGCTTTATTACCACTTGTTTCTTCTGTTCCAGATATTTTGAGATCCTGCGACGTAAAAACTACGTGACCCCAACATCATATCTTGAGCTCATCCTCACCTTCAAGTCACTTTTGAGTGTCAAACGAGATGAGCTGATGACTTTGAAGAATCGATACCTGGTGGGCTTGGAAAAGTTGGAGTTTGCGGCCTCACAGGTGAAGAATTATATCATAATGTCCTGTGAGTTGCTAAATAAGATTCCAGGAGAAGAATCCTGGAGTTTCCTGCACCCTTTGCTGTGGTGCCGTTTGAATAAAAAAATCCTTGCTAACAGTAATCTGGGTCAGTTCGGGATTTGTGCTCAAACTTAATTTAAGTGAAAATATTCTGATCTTTATTTCTTATTTTGGTTTTGATACTTTCTGTCCTACAAATAATCAATCATATTGAGGTTGGACAATTTGAATAGAAGTCATTGCTTTAATAGTGTTTTGTTTTTTAAAATTTCCAGCAAAAATTAGATACAATGTTTTTAATTAAAACGGCAGAGTTTGTGTCTTGTGATACTGTTAATGATTTTGGCAGAGGCTCAGTGTTCATGTGCTTTCACAAAGATAGCATTAGTTATGTTGCTTTCAACATTTAATGTTGAATAGGTATAATATGATGTGTTTTTGGTTGTGATCTAGGCAAGTCATTTAATTGTTGCCAGCAAGAAAAAAGTCAAGGGTTCTGTTTCCAACATTACATGTTACTGGTTACTATTTTATTTTAGCCAGGTTGTATATAAAGTCTTCTGCTCTGTTGAGTTTTGAGGCAAGTGCCCACTAGGCTGTTTTCTATGAGATCCAATATTTGTTTGTCAATGAATCTTCCTAAACATTTACATTTTGATGTTAACTTTATCTGACTGTTTGAGCATTCACAAATATTTATTCTGTGGACATCTTCAAACACTTCAAGGGTTCACAGAATTTAACTTTTCTGACGATATCAATTTGTATACGAGTGTGCAAAGTATAATTTTTTAATGATGACGTCACTAGGTTGGTCAAGGGTTCTCAAAACTTCAGTTTTGAATGATGACGTCATCGAAATTGCGTGTGTAACCCAGTGCGCTCTGCTTCTCCTCCCAGGTCTCTGTCATGCAGCAGGAGTTGACGGACCTGCAGCCCGAACTGATCAAGACCTCAGCTGAAACAGAAAAGCTCATGATCAAAATTGAACAAGACACAGTCGAGGTGGAGGCCAAGAAAGAGGTAAGAACACATCCATCTTGTAGTTTTGTTGTCTACTGGAAAATGAATATTTCAGAGTGCTTTAAAGAATCCCAAAATATTTGAGATTTTTCAATGACATTGTCACCTCCTGCCAACACTGCCACCTCCATCGCATACTCCTGTTTTTCAACTGCTTCCACCCCCAAATGATTTTCAAGAAATAGATAGCCCTGCCTGAACCTACTGCTGAAACTTGTAGGTGATTTACAGTAGCTTTGAATTAAATCTTTTTTTGTGTGGAAACATTGGAAATGTGAACTGCGTCCACTTTTAAGTGCAATTCAGAAACTAGTCTTTGGTAGGGATACTCGAGGATTTTGCCATTCATTTCTGTTTGAGTTAACTTTCTTGTCTTTCTTAATCTGTTGTTGGGTACCATTCACCTGTTTCTGAGGCGTTCAATAAGTGTGTTGGTGTGTCATGTGTGTACATGTCTGTACATATGTTCTTTGTTCTTTCAGTATTTTGTGTATTTCTCATGTGGGCAGACCATTGCTTTATTTACTGGATGTAACACATTACATGACTTCTTTTTTTGCTGATCGTTTATTCTATGTCTGTGCAAATACTTTGCACTTTGATGGGTTCTTCCATATACCTCTATATGGTTGTTGCTTTCTGTTGTTCTATGTTTCCCTGACAGTGAAGCGATTATGTTCATACACTTAAATTGTTGTTCTTTTCTCTCTCTTTTGGGTAGTAGCTAAGTGTACTCTGTTGGTCTTACTCTCTTAATAAGCATGTATTTAGGGGATAACACTGGTAGGTCCTACTTCTTGTCCCCCCCATCCCCCCGTTGTTTATGTCTATCCGCCTTATTCTTTTCCCTACACCTAATGGCTGTTACTGGGTTGATATGCTTCTGTTTATTCAAGCAAACAAACAAAGTCTTTTATTGATGATGTATTTGCTACAAAATGCTGAACCTAGAACTTTCTGTTTACCAGGTGGTGGCGGCCGATGAAGCAGTGGCCAACGAGGCGGCCGCAGCGGCCCAGGCCATCAAGGACGAGTGCGAGGGAGACTTGGCCGAGGCCATCCCAGCCCTAGAGGCAGCTATCTCAGCCCTCAACACTCTCAAACCCTCTGACATCTCCATGGTCAAAGCGATGAAGGTGAGAACTGAAGCTAGTCCTTGTATTGCCTGACATTTAATTTTGTCACTGTATGGCTAAAGATCAGTCTGGTATTGTCAGAGATTGTCATTTTTCAATGTGCGGCTGAGAATAGTCCTAGTATTGTTATAGTATGTCATTTTTCAGTGTGTGGTTAAAAATAGTCCGTATTATTATCACAGTCAGCTGTTGTTTACTGTGTGGCTAAAGATAGTCTAAGTATTGTCACAGTCTGTCATTTTTTCGTGTTTAGCTAAAAATAGTCCATGATGTGTCTGTCAGTCACTGTTTTCTGTGTGGGATGCAACTTTTGCTTAGTTTACACTTTAAAACTCTGTGATGCTTCGATGATGAGGGCTATCTAATGTTGTTCTTGACTGTCCTATGACTGTTACTTCCTTGTTCTTTTTTTAAAAAGTCTTTCTGCTATGCCTATCTGTGTATTTGTCTTTGTCTCCGCTCTAAACAATTTTTCATGTGTCGATGTTCTTTTGTGAAAGTTAAACACGAAATTTAGACACAGATTTTACACACCTTGGAACCTGGTCTTTCAGCATCCTCCTGGCATTGTGAAGCTGGTGATGGAGTCTGTGTGCGTGATGCTGGGTATCAAGTCAGAGCGTAAGCCAGACCCCTCAGGCACGGGAAAGATGATGGAAGATTACTGGGGGCCATCCATGAAACTGCTAGGAGACTTGAAGTTCCTAGACAGGCTGAAGACCTACGACAAGGACAACATTGCACCACCCATCATCAAGAAGATCAGAGAGAAGTGAGTTGAGGTGTCTTAGTCCAGTAGTGAAAATGTTGTACTAACTCTTACATGGGGCCGAGTCCCCTGATCAGTCATAGAAGTTGGAGTTTTTTATGAGTTGCTTTCTTGGGAAAGTTACTTTTCTCAAAAAGTTCACATTTCTCCCAGCTGCAGACTTGTGTAGAGGCAGGGTGGAAGTAACTAGTACTTGTCAAGGGCAGAATGGGAACTGAAACTGATGATAAATGGTACTTGTATGAGGCAGGGATGGTTCCTGGTGTTTGCAGGGGAGATAAGTTTTACTTGTTGAAAGGAAGATATGTCAAGTTTTCTTTGTTAGGGGTGGGGATGATTAGTGGTACTTGTAGAGGGGGGGGGGGTAAGTTTTCCTTGTTGAAGGGAGGGGGATGTAAATGGTACTTGTTGAGGGAAGGGGGTAGGTGTAAGGTGTACTTGTTGAGGGACAGGAGTGGTAGTGTAAGGAGGATTGCCTAAGTTGACCCTCATACAGGTTTCTTCCTCTTATCTGCTTTGGAGACTTGCATCTGAAATTGTGGGAAGGGCCATGCTGACCAAATTTGTTTTGCCAAATACTCTACTGTCCAGGATACTCACTGTGCAGACATTTTGTCTCAAAACACACATCTCAGATGTGAATAAAAAATCTGGACTGGTAAATTTGTCCAAAGCTGGCATCTAATGAGTTTTGTTATGATGTCCTTTACTTGTAAGACATATTCATAGCCAAAATCTTTCTCTGTCTCTCCCCCCTCCCCCCTTCTCTCTCTCTCTTTCTTCTCTCTTTCTTCTGTCTCTCTTGGTCTCTCTCTCCCTCTCTCTCCTTCTCTCTCTCCTTCTCTCTCTCTCTCTCTCTCTCTCTCTCTCTCTCTTTCTCTCTCTCTCTCTCTCTCTCTCTCTGCGTCTGTTTGTCCCTGTTATTTATCCTTTGTCTTTCCCTCTCTCTCTCTTTGCCTCTCTCCAATCTGACCACCAGGTTCCAGGGAGGAGATTGACTGTCATCACCAATGCGTTCTCCATTGAAGAAATTTAATTTTTTTGAGGGAATCTTGATGAGAGTGTAATGGTTTTCCACTCCTATATCAAGAAGACATTACTTTTTGTCTACTGCAAAAGTGGTCTTCAGAAGGAGAGAATTATGAATGCTAGACAAATATATGACAAAGCCCTGTCTTAAGTGGACAAAGTTTAATCTTCATTTTTATGGTGAACCCCTTTGCCACATGTTTGATATTTTCTTCTTTCTTAGATACATCGTCAATTCAGAGTTTGACCCAGGTCTCGTGAAGAATGCATCTACAGCATGTGAGGGTCTGTGTCGCTGGGTGTGTGCGATGGATGTCTATGACAAAGTTGCCAAAGTGGTTGCTCCAAAGAAAGCCAAACTGGCAGAGGCAGAGGGTGAGCTGGCTGTCCAGATGGAAAAGTTGAATGAGAAGAGAGCACAACTGCAAGCCGTGAGTATCTGATTAAATTTTTAAAAAGTTTTTAGCTCAGAGTTGTTATTTTGTTTTTTGTTGGCAATCTTTTTTGTTTTCCATCAAATATACCTCCCTCATCTGCTAACAAAATCTGACTTTATGTCCTTGAGTCTCTTGAGTTATTTTTCAGATTGTTGGAGGGAGCAACTGATGACTCATAATTCTGTAACATCTTAATGGTGTATTTTTTGTTATCTAATTTTTTTTCTTACTCTTTATGACAACGCTGTGGTCTTCTGTTTTTTAGCCTAAATAGATGAATAAACAAACAAGCAAACAACCAGACAGTGAAGTAAATCGACAAGTGTTTGCCAACAAGCTATCAAAAAGTAAAATAAAAAGATATTTTAAAAAAATAAACAGCCAACAAACAAGCAATCCAACTCCTTTAAACTATCTACTTCTTCCTGTTGTCTGCTCCTGCCTCTTACTGGTTACTGTGTTATTTTATAAGGTGGCTGAAAAAAAGGGGGGGGGGAGAAGGTAGGTCCTACTTCTTTCCCTTGTTTATTGCTTTCTGTCTGTTCTAACACACTACAAACAACAAACTTATCTGACCACCTGAGCCCTCCAAACATCTGCCACATAACCAGAGAATCAGGTCCTTCCCTTCTGCACTAAACATTGTTATTGTATCAATGTACTTCCCTTTATACTCTTACAAACAAATCTGTTTATTCTTCCCCCTCCCCCACCCCCCCCCAACTGAACATCAAATGGTCACTGCAAGAGCTGTCCAAGGCCATCAATGGGGATGGAAAGTCTGCTCCCAACCCTCTCCCCAACAACAAAAAACCATAAAACAGGTGACAGACAAGCTCCAAGCCCTCAATGACGAGTTTGAGGTGATGACCCAGAAGAAGAAAGACCTGGAGGCTAACATTGACCTCTGTTCCAAGAAGCTGGACCGTGCAGAGAAGCTGATTGGTGGGCTGGGCGGGGAGAAGGACCGCTGGACTGAGGCAGCTCGTGTGCTGGGGGAGCAGTACATCAACATCACAGGAGACGTGTTGCTTTCCTCGGGAGTGGTAGCTTACCAGGGGGCGTTCACCATTGACTTCAGACAGGTGAGACAGAGAGAGAGAGAGAGAGAGAGAGAGAGAGAG
>NW_004797420.1:575179-593397 GCF_000002075.1 Aplysia californica
CCCCCCCCACCCCGCCGCAGGTCAAGCCAACAAATGGGTAAAGAACATGGAGAAGGCCAACAAGCTGGGCATCATCAAGCTCTCGGATGCCAACTACATGAGGACCATGGAGAACAGTATCCAGTTCGGTACGCCTGTCCTGCTTGAGAACGTCGGAGAGGAGCTTGACCCCATTCTGGAACCAGTGCTGCAGAAGTTGACCTTCAGACAGCAGGGTGTCGACTACATCCGGCTCGGTGACAACGTGATTGAGTATTCAAATGACTTCAAGGTTAGAATTTTTACTAAGAATTGATACTCGCACTTGTCATTGCTTTGTTTAAGTGGCGAGAAGCACTCCAACACAATATTGGTCATTTAGTGTGAGGAGTATGCAAGACAAATGGGCAGAAATAACAATGAGAGAAAAAGAAGCAGGACCTTCTAGTGGCTCCCTCCACCCATAAACATAACTGTGGTGGGAAGTTTTAAAGAGACAAACTTATTGTGAAAATGGATGTATTTCCTATTCTTCGACCATTCCTGTCCAAGGTCTCACCTTTTCACAAACACCAAATGGCCATCTTTGTGTTCATTTAACAGAATGTTGTTATCTTTCACTCAAAAATAGAGACAGACAAACAGTTGGTGTTTTAAACGTCTGATGACTCATTCAGATTTGTGTCTGACAGAAGAAGTCCTAAATCTGCTATCGGTCACTACATTTTTGTGTACAGGGCTGGTTTTGGGTTACAGGTTTATTCTTTTGTCTTCCATTAAATCGGAACACTGACAATGATTTTGACAAATTTCGTCACACCATGAGCAATTAGCCTTTTTAACAATGAATACTTGTTTTACTTTCACTAACCCTCTCCATTCCTCACTTTTACTTTTTTTTTTCAATAGCACTAATACACCACACAGTAAAAGTCTTTGAAGAATGCAAAAGTCATTAATGAAAGAAAACAGGACCCACTACTGACTTTATGAGGAAGAATATGTGTGTACACACCTAGTTAAGGATGGCAAAAAGAAACTTCTGTTTCTGACTGCAATGATTGTAAATGTTGTACGCCCCCTTTGACACAGTTAAGACAATGTAAGAAGCAGGCTGTTGCTATGCTTGCTGTCAGTTCCAATCTGGAGTGGGACAGCATCCCATCAGAAAATTGGAGTTACTTGATAAAATAACTTTGTCACTAGGGAATCAATCTCATGTCTCCTGCATACAACAATGAAGAACCCCAATCATCACATCACAGATGCATTTTTTCTGTCTTTGCCAGTTCATGTATCTGTAGAGTCTGCTTTGTTGAGTAAAAGTTTTACGGTGCTGGCAACTCCATAAGATCATATGAGTGCTCTTTGAGTCTGCTAAGAAATACTTATATATTTTTGTATTCTCCATTTCTCTGGCATGCTCAGATGTACATCACAACTGGCCTGCGGAACCCGCACTACCTGCCGGAGGTGTCGGTCAAGGTGTGTCTGCTCAACTTCATGATCACACCCCAGGGCCTGGAAGACCAACTGTTGGGCATTGTGGCTGCCAAGGAGAAGCCTGAGCTGGAGGAGAAGAAGAACCAGCTGATCCTCGAATCAGCCGCCAACAACAAGCAGCTCAAGGAGATTGAGGACAAGATCCTCGAGGTCCTCTCCTCATCACAGGTAAGAACTATGCATCAAATGTGGTCTCCGTGTCTCAGGTTAAAAAAATGTTCACAAGATGTTTTCTCCTCATCGCTCGTAAGCTTTCTGCAAGGTTCAGTTGTCCAATATAATCACAAGTACAAACAATGACCTATCACTTCCCCTTGTATTTTATTAGATATTATAATGATGTTGTGGAATATGTCCATCCACCTGTTTAAGACAACCACTTTTCTCAGTGGCAATGGGTGGCTGTCTAAGACAATTTCAACTGTAATACTTGAAATGTCAGTAAGGAATCGAAAGAGAAACCATCATTAGAGATATGTGACCCTTGGGTTTTGTATCAATCCCCACCTTTTATCCAGAATTCTCTCTCCCCACTTTGCATCTTCCTACCTTCCCTCTTCACATGTGTGTGTCAAGCCTGTTGAGATGCATAACTGTTTATTGTGTTCTTTAGAGGACAGTCAAAGATGGCATGCTCCTAAAATTCTTATTGACTAGTGACTTCCAAGTACTCCTCGCCTCCTCCACCCCTCCCCCCAACTCCACTGTATGCCTCCATTGACACAATTTGAATAATTTCAGGGAGGAGCTGCCTCAACCTGTCCATCAAGGCCAACTTTGGTTGATTGGGGCAGAGTATTCTGGAAGAGAGAGACTATACTATGATACTTAATGAAATACTTTTTGCTCCTGGAAACTGAATTCATGTCTATTGCATACGGCAACACAGAGTCTTAACAACTTCACCACTGATGCTGGTCAGCATACTCAGTATCTGTCATCTTTTTCTCTCTCTCCCTGCAGGGAAACATTCTGGAAGATGAGACTGCCATCAAAGTTCTTTCCTCTTCCAAAGCCCTGTCAGAGGAAATCTCTGCCAAACAAGAAGTGGCCGTGGCAACAGAGGTGGAAATTGATGAGACGAGGAACGGCTACCGCCCAGTGGCCGTCCACTCCTCCATCTTGTTCTTCTGTATCTCTGATCTGGCCAACATAGAGCCCATGTACCAGTACTCCCTGACCTGGTTCATCAACTTGTACCTGCATGTAAGTCACACAACTTTATGGCTGTCCTGTTATGCGAGGTCTGATTGCAATGATTGCACTAGGTACACTCACTTTAGTTGCCACGTCCACCAGGGGCACTTGGCCCACCAGAGGTACTGGGAATTTATAGACTAGCTGCATACAAGCTTGACTTATTTACAGTGAAAGTGACTAGAGAAAAATGTTCCTTTTCATCAGTCAATAATGCTAATATACTTTGCAAAGAGAGACTGAAAACAATTCTTCTTTGGGAAGTGATACAAATGTTATGAAAGGTTTCAAACTTTTTAGGTACAAATACCTAAGTGTTATTGAGAAGTTTCAGCATTAACTTCCTTCTTCACAGGGCTTGTTATGGCTTTTTGTTGTGCCAACAAGTCTCATGTGATTTGGCTAGTATTGTTGGCTGAACTGCTAGTCTTATTAGATTAAATGCACACTTCTGATTTTGTCAAAAAATGTTTTCTTTCTTTAACTGTGACTGTACTTTACAAAGAAATTGACTGTTGTGTCTGAGGGTGCCTCTGTTACTTTAACTTTTCTGTTACTTGTCTTTTGTCTTCATGGCCCTCTTTATGTTGGCGTGGTGTTGACATGTTTCTCTGTGACAGAACTTGTTGATTGTAATTGATTGACACTCTCGTTGCCTTAATTTCCTCAACAAGCTGCTTCCGTCCGGGTAAATCTAGGCTGATTGGGATGCAACTTTCCAGCAGACAAGCGGCAATACTTGGTATAATTTCTTCACCATTTAGACACTAAATTCATGTTTCCTGCATGCAATAACAATGTGCATAACCATTACACCACTGACGTTTTGACACATCCAGACAAACAAGCAAATAAATAAACAAACGAACCATGCTTTTTTTCCTCTTCCAGTCCATCAGCAACAGCGAGCCTTCAGAAGATCTCAAGGAGCGAATTCAAAATCTCAACGAGCACTTCACACTCAGTATCTACAACAACGTGTGTCGTTCTCTGTTTGAGAAAGACAAACTCCTCTTCTCCTTCCTCCTGTGCATCGGCATCATGAAGGGAGAGTAAGTCTCCAGATCTGGCCAGCTCAACAGCTTGTTCTGTTCTTTAGAGGGGGATCTACCGAAGTAAAATAATGAATTATGAAGACTAAATTGTTTCCAATCAATCATCTTTTATATCAATAAAAGATAATATTTTATTGATCATCCTTTTACCGAAATCAACAGTCTGCTTTCACCAGCTTTGGTGAGGCAAAATAGACATTCACTGCAGCAATACCTCTCCCTCTCTCTCTCTCTCTCTCCCTCTCTCTCTCTCCCTCCCTCTCTCTCTCTCTCTCTCTCTCTCTCTCTCTCTCTCTCTCTCTCTCTCCCTCTCTCTCTCTCTCTCTCTCTCTCTCTCTCTCTCTCTCTCTCTCTCTCTCTCTCTCTCTCTCTCTCTCTCCAAGAGTAAAACAAAAAAGTTGACCAAAGTGCTATTGAAGTAAAATGAACTGATCGATCTCCTTCTTACTGTTGCTGCTATTTAAAATCCTGACACCTATTTCTGCCCTCCCCAGGGGCAGAGTTGATGAAGCCACCTGGCGCTTCCTGTTGACAGGAGGCGTCGCTTTGGAGAACCCAATCCCAAACCCTGCCTCCAGCTGGCTATCTGACAAAGCGTGGTCCGAGATTGTACGAGCGTCCAATCTGAACAACCTTAACGGCTTCATGGAACGTGAGTGATGCTGTAGGCACACAGCTGCCAAGAAGATATAGTCTGGTCCATTTGTTTGCTCTGCTGAACTTTATGCTCAATTATACTGATGGAAAATGGGTTTTTTGAAGGTGGCGGACTGGATCTGCCTTGTTATTCATGCTGAAAATGTGTTTTTTATGGTGAAAAATAAGCTATATCCTGTTGTGCATCCACAAAGTTGGTCTTTTTAAAGGTGGAGAAATTGGTCCCCCAACTAGATCTAAGACTTTGGGGGAACCGCACCAAGATTCATACCTTGATCTGTCGAGTTTGTCTCCAACTACACTGAAGCAAACGTTCCACCAGCCTTTTGGCACTTTCCAAAACTAAATTATTGATCATAATTTTGTTTATCTCAGAGGGACGTCATTGGTACATCATTTATGAATAAGCTGGCCTGAATACAAAATGGTTATTTCAAGAGTGTTGATAGGAGTTTTAGAAAAGAGTCTCTGTCTTCAGCAACATATCTGAGATGGTTCATTTTGTCAAAGTATTTGTCTGTTGTAATTTTGCCTGTGTATTTCACCTTGTGGAGGAGATTTGTAACATAAAAGTGTTTATCTGGTTTCATCTGGATTTTCTCTTTTGTTAATTAACTGTACACAAGTGTTAACTTTTTTAGAAGATTTGTGTCCGCATCTCTCATAAGATGGTTCATTGTCTGATGTTGCAATGTTTGTGTCTGTCTTTCTCCCCTTGTATTTCCATGTCTTGTGTTACAAAATACAATGTTTGCATATGCATTATCAGCATATCTTTAATGGCCTCTGACTGGTGTGACAAACTTATCTGACCTGTGCAGATGTCCAAGAGAACCCTGACAGTTGGAAGAAGTACTACGACAGCTCCACCCCTCAGACGTACAAACTGCCATCCCCCTGGGATGCCTTGGGAGGACTAGACACCATGGTGGTCCTACGCTGTTTCCGCCCAGACAAAATAGTCCCTGCTGTCCAGGACTTCATTGTGGAAAACATGGGCCAGGCATATGTGGAACCCCCGACCTTTGACCTTGCTGGATCTTTCGGGGATTCCAACTGCTGTGCACCACTTATCTTTATTCTCTCCCCTGGCGCTGACCCCATGATGGCACTGCTGCGTTTTGGAGAGGACAGAGGCTACAAGGGCAACATGATACAGACCATTTCACTTGGTCAAGGACAGGTAAGAGAGCTATATTAGATCTATCACTCCACAAACTTTCCTCTCTTGGGAACTCTCTCTGAAGCTGGAAAGAGGGATAAAGACTTTTAGGTGTAGAAAGTTGTTTTTTTATCTTGTGTAAAAAAAAAACATTTTACATGCTTTGCCCTAATAGAATGAAAAGAGATTTTACCTTGTTCAATTGTTTAGAAAAACTAAATATTTTTGTAGAAAAAGTAGGTGGAAATGTTGAGCCCCTTTTATACTTCAAATTTTTAGTGACTTTGATATACGTCTTTATGTGTATATAAATTTGGTGAGTTTGTGTGTCTCCAGGGCCCTATTGCTGCCAAAATGATTGACAAGGCCATTCTGGATGGAACTTGGGTGGTGCTGCAGAACTGTCATCTGGCCACCAGCTGGATGCCCAAGCTGGAGAAAATTTGTGAGGAGGTGGGTCACTTTCCGTGGTTTTTGAGGTCAAAACTTCAGTTTCTGTGTTGTTGGTTTTTTTCCATCATCATGTTGATTAAATTTTTTCTCAGTCATGGCATGACTGCCCTGACCGTTATGAAATGAACCGTAATTTAAAGGCCTAACCTCTTGAAGGACCTAAATTGTACTGAAGAGAGATACTGTTCCTGGGAAAGCAAAAAATGGCAGGAGTGTTGGAATTGTGTTTACTTTGGTATTGTACGCCCATTACCACCCAGTACTGAGGTAGTCACTGACATATTTCTAGATGAGTAAGTTTTACTTTTACTTGGTGTGGAAAAAAATGAGAATGTTTCTGCCTCAAAGTTCTCCTTGGTAAATAGGTGTTATACTCAAACATTAGAAATAGCACCTCTGTGGGTTAAAGATTCTTCAGTCAACTGCCTCTGAGATCTAGTGGGGGATGAAAAAGAAGGTGAAAAGAAAAAGAAGTACCAAAAGAAGAGGAACTAGAAAAAGAAAAAGAAGAAGAAGAGACAGCAAAAGAAAAATAAATAGAACAAAAAAAACTAACATAAGGAGAAGAAACAAACTATTTTTATTAACCTCTTTATTTTTTCAGGTGATCGTCCCAGACTCGACCAATGAAGACTTCCGTCTGTGGCTGACCAGCTACCCGTCAGATAACTTCCCAGTGTCCATCTTGCAAAATGGTGAGTGAGACAGTTGTTTTTCATTCCAAGTGCTTTGGTCTTTTGTTCACCATGAGGTTGAGTTGTTCTATAATTTTTTGTTTTGGCTGTGTATAGTGATAAAAATACAATAACTTTTGCCTCTGATATCTCAGTTCTGACCTCACTGACCCAAGCTGATGTGTTTGTTTTGTTTTTCCATTCCTCCAGGAGTCAAGATGACCAATGAGCCACCTAAAGGCCTTCGAGCCAACCTCATCCGATCCTACCTCAATGACCCGATCTCTGATCAAAACTTCTATGATGGATGCAACAAGGTAAGTCTTTCCATCCTCTGCGCTATGGATCCAGTGACTTGTTGGTTTTTGCTTGTATGCTGTGTTCGATAGAATTTCCAGCAGTTCAGATCTAAAATTTAATCACTGTATAACACAGAGAGAATAATTACATGTAATTCAACTCTTGAGCTTGACATTTTACAATTTGTATGCATTGAAATCCTGCAGATTTATCAAATTTATCTCATTTTTAAAATAATCTTTCATGAAATGGTTTAAGATCACCCCATTATGTCCTTTTTCTTTTTATTTATGTCCTTTTTATTTCTTTTCCTTTTCTTAAACTCAAGTGTTTGTCTCTTGATGCAAATGTAGTCTTAATTTCTCCTGAGGGAATGGACGGAGAGGTCTACTTTTTATCTCCCTGTTTCTCTTCCTACAGCCTGAAAAGTGGCACAAGATGTTGTTTGGTCTCTGCTTCTTCCATGCCTTGGTTCAAGAGAGGCGTAAGTTCGGCCCGCTGGGCTGGAACATTCCGTATGAGTTCAATGAGTCTGATCTCCGGATCAGCATGAGACAAATGCAGGTAAGAACAGATACACTGCTGGAAGGCTGGTGAGTGGTTCAGAAGTGGAATCAGCTGAATAGGCTTTTGGTATAGCGCAGAACATTCTGGTGGCATTTTTAGAAATGTATATTTTTTTGTTTACCCTGTGGCACTGTTGTGCATTTGTAAAAAAGTCCAGTTTTGTGTTTTGATTACTTACTTTGGGTTGAAGTATAGATCTAGAAGTTGAGCCGCATGTCATAATTGTGGAATCACAATAAATACTATTGTTTTAGAGGTCTTTTTTGGGGACTGGTCAAAGGTGGGACAAACTAAAATAAAGAAATAAAACTCCAAGTTAATCAAGTGTACACCCTAGTATTATAAGTTGTTCATTTTACATGAATTTGAGCAATGACAAATTATCCAGTGTAAAAAACATTATATAGCTGTATTATTTAGTTATCATAAAAGTTGCCCAATTTAAGTTACAGTTGTGAGAGGTTTTGCTGAAAGTATCCCCAAGTCTTGAGTGAATTTTGGGTTAGATTATTCCACTGCATCACGTCTGTCCTCACCCTTTCATTATTGTGAACAAACCTCTATATTTATTTAGAGATTGGTGAGGAGGTGGAGGAAGGCATTTTTTCAAAGCTCTCTTCGTTTTGAAATTTAAGTTCACCCAAAATCACACAAATAGCCTAGTTTTCCTGTATGTGACCCTCCCCTTTCCCCTAAACATTGCTTCATGGTTATACTCACAGTGAACTGGCCTCTATGTTTCTGTGGTTCCCCAGATGTTTTTGAATGACTATGAGGAGCTCCCCCTGCCTGCCCTCTCTTACCTGACTGGCGAGTGTAACTACGGAGGTCGTGTCACTGACGACAAGGACAGACGTCTGCTCACCTCCCTGCTCTCAATTTTCTACACAGAGGAGATTGTCTTTGATGACAACTACAGGTAAAAATTATCTCATCTTTGCATGACTTTAATGTCCTTCTAGATACAAATAGGTAATTTGATGGTAGAGCCCTCTGCCTTGGTTTAAGTAAAGAGAGAAAAACTGGAAGGAAATCTGTGGTGAACATCTGAGCACAGATGTGTATGAGTTTGATTACATCTTCAGATGACAGCCTTCTAACTGGTAAGCAGTAAGTCTACCAGGGGGGGTAGGCAGTTGGGATGAATTTATTACGGTACGATAGAATTGCATTTGTCTTCATTTGTCTGAAAGTTTGAAGTAAGGTATTCCCAACTCTTGAGTGAATACCTTGGGTTAGATTACTCCTACACATTCAAATCTTTCCCAGTATTTTCATTACTGCTTAGAATAAAACTCTGCTTTATGCCATGTGGTCTATTTGGTTGTTTTTGGTTGTGGCAGGGGTTAGGCCTAGCCTATTGTATTGTTTGGCTGAAAGTGTGAGAGTGAGTAAAGTGTGAGTCTCTGTTCGGTTGTATTGTTTGCAAGCAGTCTGAGTTACTACTGGGGGGACTTTTAGAGGAGAGAGTTGTATCAAGGCAGAGGAGGCCTGCTGAGAGTATAGGTAGTGAAAAAGGCTAGTTAGAGCCTCGGTTCATCTGTGTGTAAAGTGTGAGATTCCAACACATCGGGGCCCCAAAGCTGCGGAAAGGATCTCAACACAGAGAGGAACAGGTTTGGCTAACTCCTGTTATAGTAGCATGCAGACAGAAGGTTAGTAGTGTTAAACATTTGTTTTATGTTCCAAGTAACAACATGCCATTTAGAATAATGCTTATGATGAAGTCTTACACTGAGCTGTGAAGATATTATTAAGTGCTGGAAATAAGTAAGATGGAGAGACAAAAGCAAAAAGAAATGGGACATTCCAGTGGTACCACCTGTCAACTGCTTGATGTAACCCATGTGTTTGAAGTGAATTGCAAGGCTAAAACCCCACAATATTGCAGTCTCCCCCCTCCTCCCCCCCCACACTGCCTCCTTCTTCATTCTCTCCACCTCCTCCCCCTAATCCTTCATCTACCAACAGGTTCTCCCCGAGTGGTGTGTACTACGCACCCCCAGAAGGCCCCTATCAGAGCTACATCGACTACCTGCGGACGTTGCCACTGATCCCAACCCCTGAGGTTTTTGGCCTGCATGAGAACGCCGACATCACCAAGGACAACCAGGAGACACAGCTAGTATGTTTTGACTCAGCTGGATTCAGCGATTTTTATTTTTTTTTAAAGTTTGTGATTCAGTGATTTAGTTGTCTTGGTGTTAGAAATTCATGCGGAAGTTTTCATCTGTGTCTTGTTACAATTAAGAGTTAGAAAGCTATATAAAAATGTCATTTATACATCTAGATGGTATATGTTTGCTGTGATAAGCTAACATGTTTTTATACTTCTCTCACTGGTATAAGGGGGAGGCGGTGCAAATTAGAGATTTAAGGTCTCTGTATTCTGGTCTCTACTCACAGGACTTGGTTATTTATTGATAATAGATTATTTGTTAGTAATTTCAAAGTATGGTTCTGAGCCTCTCTTTTTTATTAATATAACTGAAGTAACACCCCCCCCCCCCCAAAAGAAAGAAAGAACCACTGGTTTTCTCCAACTCTTACCCTCTGTGGTTAGTTGGTCAAGCACATTGATCATCAGAACTATGAAAAACAAAGTGTTATCCTCAGATCTGTTCGTTGGTAAAATATAACATTTTTTTGCCAGGCATCCATTTGGGACTTACCTATCATCTTTTGTTGTTATATATTTGTTAACTATAATATGTATATTGTATATTTGTGGACTATAATATGTATAACAGAGTAACAGATTTGCTATTGAGTTTTAAGGTAGATAAGATAAAATGCCTTATTTGCCCTTTGCAGGAAATTCTTTGTGACACTTTGTCTTTCATTATTAATCTTATTCACTATTGTTTATTATTGTTCTGTACAGCTCTTTGAGAGTATCCTGTTGACCCTTCCACGCCAGTCAGGTAGCGGTGGGCAGTCATCGGGAGATGCCATGCAGAGTCTCGCTGATGATATCTTGGGCAAATTGCCTGCGAACTTTGACCTAGAGTTTGTAAGTAAAAACGTCTATACTTCTGTGATAAAACCTTTGGCTAAGAGTTTTTATATTTGTATAGATGGTTTATAAGAGGGCTGAGAGATTGATTGTACTGCGTCTGCCATATTGTCTTTGCATGCTTATGTCTTTTATTTATGTGTATATTTTTGTGTGTGTATATAAATCTAAATCAAGGACTACTATACTCAAGGACGTGCACCGCCGGATTCCTGACTTGGCTAGCGAAGGCCATCATATAAACATGTCCAACTTATCACTAGGCACAAGATATATTTCATATTGAGTGTGAGAAAGCTAAAACATGTTGTAATGTTGTTGAACGCAATTTTGTAGCATAGTAATACATGTTATTTCTATATTTTTGTTATGTCAAGCAGAAATATTAGTATGAAAAGCATTTTAAAAATGTTTACAAATACAGCAACAAGAATTAGCCTTACTCACTAAGTGAATCCGCCTTACGTGCCTTCTTGATGGATGTCTGTAGCAGGGCTGCATTCTTTTGGTGATCCTTCTCTAGATTGTGCAGACCGCGGAGTAAGACATTTGCGAGATGACGGAGCAAATTCTTGGACTGAACGATGTCGAAGTCGTGAAATTCCCCCATGGTTGATAGAATTCCAACAAGTCTCTGACGACAACAGACTCTATTTTTTGCTTTCTTTACAAAGGAAAGTCCAATCCTAGTCAGTTCATACGTAGACATATGGGGGGTTCACAATGCCTCCTGTCTTTTCTACTAGAGCCTTAGACTCCTTCACAGCCTCGAATTGAAATGATGCTGTAAGTTTATGTACAGGTATCACTGACATCATAATGCTAGGTCCACCATGCAAGCATTTGACCATGATACATAACATGGATGTCGCTCTAGAATCCGGTTCATTTTTGGCCATGCCGCTGAGGACACCACCAGAGAAAGCTACAGTGGGTCGGATCTTTACCTCGTCGATCAATAAAAACACATTCTTTTGTTGGGGTGTTTTAAGTTTTTGAAATGTTTTTTTTTAAACACTTTCAATCTCTAAGGAGGAAACAACAGACTTTATTTTTCTTGTACTTGGCTAGAACAAAATGTCTCTTAGTTGTTCATAACTGCAGCGGGGAAACGATTCGATAGCGAAACAGTAATCACTTACAGGAAATTGTTTGTGAGTCAACAGTTTCAGCTGATGAGTTATAAAGTCTAGTTTTCTTTCACTTTTCTTTTCCTGAATAAAAGAACAAAATAATAGAAAGATTCTAGTTTACTGGACCACTAGGCAATTACAAATTTCAAGAAATCAAGATCTTAACTTTACCTTAGTTTACTCCGGTCCTTCAAAATTTGTTGATTAGATCTAGATCTAGATTTACCAATTGTGAACATCAACTGTCTAGGTACGAGATTTTATCGGTAGGAAAATGAAAAAATAATCCTTTTTTTTTATAAACCACATTATTTTTAAAAACTTAATCCTACACTACTGGTCCAGTATACTAGGATCTTACCTTTGGGTCTTCAAGTTCTGTGCAACGTGATTGTTCCAATACTTCCACAACTCTCTCAAGCACAACATCCAAAGGAACTTTATAGTTTAGGGCGACGTGCACACACTCAAAAAATTGGGTGTAGGAATTCAATCCGTTATTTGGATTTAATATTTTTCCCAAAGGAACTCTGGATCCTTTCTTGAATGCGGTGAGTGTAAGAGGGGAGCACAATGTTGGTTTATTCTCAACAACTACTGATAAAACACACTCTTCACAATGCTCAGTCATGAACAGGCAAACAAATCTGTCCTCTGTTCTTGAAAGAATTAAATTGTCATATTTCTTGTGGAGTTCCTTTTCTGGAGAAAATTCTGAAAGGCTACAGATTTTGTCTTTTTTCATGAAATTGCGGAGTTGCTGATCTTCTTGTTTGGGTGGACGAGGGGGTGGTTTTGGCGTTGGTAGACAAGACGAGGGAACATCAAATAAACTCGGCAGATCTACTGGTCGAGTGTATCCTCCAGGTAATTTAATCACAGGATAATCTGATGGCCAATGCCTTTCACAGATAAAGAATTGGTCTGGATCCAGAGAGAAGTTTTCATGAGGGGGTAAAACAGAAAGCCATCTTTGTCCCTCAAGTCCTTCTTTTGGTACCTTGAACACTCGACATTTATTGTCTTTATTGTAGTTACCTCTGCAGTTTACAACCCCACATTTATTCGGCATGGTGAAATCAAACTATCCTTGCGCATAGACGGGCCGATTAATTCACAATAATCCACAGAATTAACAAAAGCACTCAGAGAAACATGAGGAGAGGAACATTTCAATCGTAAACATTGATCACTGCACTTCTTTCCGGAAGGATGCGCTTACGCTGATAAATGGTGTCCATAATTATGCTTACATTTCTTTGCTTGGAATCTTAATCAAAAATAAAAATATTGACACCTTTCAATATCTGATTCATTTCTGCATCATTTTTATTAAGATCAACGAATTTTACAGATAGGATTCATTCTACTTCAAAGGAGATAAATAGTCCCCGATTCCTATGAACGAGTCAAAGCTAAAGATAAGGCACTGAGTCAGAAAGGGAATATCCGGAGTGTTTGACTCGATGGCCTTCGCTAGCCAAGTCAGGAATCCAACTGTGCACGTCCTTGAGTATAGTAGTCCTTGATCTAAATATAAAATATACATATATCGACTTCTCAGTGTAAATGGGGAATGGCTGAGTCTTACATCACAAATGTGTGTTTCAGTGTGTGAGAGTGTTTGTGTGCTTGTTTCATGTGTTTTGCTTTTCGATAAGTGGCTATGTAGGCTTTTATATTTTGTTTGTTTTTTGAGGAAGAGTGGGCTTGTGTTAATGAATGTCTGTCTGTCTTTGTGTGTTAATGTGCATTTGTTAAGGTGGTTCTTTTAGCTGTCACTTATGACACTTTTTTAGCTGTGATACCCTGTGTTTCACAAATTCTCCTGTCATTCAAAACGTCTGCACTTATGCGCTTGCTACCTTTTTATCTCCTAATTTGCTAACTGTATTACGCTGTGTTTTACATATTCCTCCATCTTTCAACATTTGCGCAGGTGATGAACAAGTATCCAGTTGTATATGATGAATCCATGAACACCGTCCTGAGGCAGGAGCTGATTCGCTTCAACAACCTCATCTCTGTGGTGAGGAAGACGCTAGTCAATCTTCAGAAGGCCATCAAAGGTACAGACCCACAGAGTGTCATTGAGTGCATGTTGCTTTCAGTCTCCTCCTTTTTTGTGTGTGGAAGATTTTGTGCCTTTGTGAACATATGCCTTCCTTTCCAACAGAGTGGATGGTTGGTGGGTGCTCTGGTGTGGTTTGCTCCACTTCCATCCTCATTTTCTTTCCTACTTCTATTTTTGTGTTTGTTACTCTCTCTCTTCTAAAATTTTAAATCTTCTGCACTTATATGACCTAATTGAGTTGCAAACGCCATAAATTACTTGTTCATTTGTGCGTATAATCTCATTTATGTGTACACACATATATCCTTTCTGAAACATAAGTCCACATTCTCTGATGTACACATGGACTCATACAACTCACAAAGTCACAGGTACACAGGCAACTCACCCTTTCATGAACACACATACACAGGCACACGCACACGCACACACACACACACACACACACACACACACACACACACACACACATCTAAACACTCAAACATAGAGACACAAGCACACACACACACTCACACCATCATTCAAGTATTCTCTCAATTACACACACACACACACACACACACACACACACATACTCTTGCTCTCATAACACACAAGCACACATAAACACACTCACTCGATCAATCCCCACCTTTCATAAGTATGTACATAGTGTTACTTACTTGAATATACAAACAAACGAACAAAACGATTGATGTGCGTGTGTCTTCAGGTCTAGTGGTGATGTCCTCGGAGCTGGAGGAAGTCTTCAACAGTATGATGGTGGGCAAAGTGCCTGCCTCGTGGGCCGCCAAGTCATATCCCAGCCTCAAACCTCTCGGCAGCTATGTTTCTGATCTGCTGGCCAGGTAGGTGTGGTCAAATGGGAAGTCCAGGGGTTGAAAGAAAGGGAGATGGGGAGGGAAAAAATGGGGGAGAGGGTAGAAAGGGGCAGGGGAAGATGACGTGGGGTAATAAATGGAAACAGGATGGGGGGGGGGGGGGGGGGTGTTATTGCCGTGTATGTGTTGGTTGGTAGTAAAGCAACTCCAATGTTCTTGCTTTTTTATATCTGGGCTATTGGATACTTTATGTTGTGTCATTTTGCAGACAGAATTATTTTAGCTTATTAAATGGGAGAAGGGGATCCGAACTTCGACTGTCTATTACTGGGCCTGATTGCTTTAAATGTTTTATATCCCCCACATCACAATTTACATTATTTTAGAGGGGAGTCACTTCATCTCCTCTTGTCAAGGACAAGCTGGGCCATTATCCCCCCCCACCCCACCCCACCCCCAACCTTGAAAAACAGCAAAATGTACCATTTATTTTGACAAATAGCCATCATCCTTTTCTCGCAATGAACGGCATGTTCAAATTTTATTTTGTTTAGGCCAACATTGTCTCACAATAAACTTTGGGATCTTTACTTAAAGAACATGTCATAATCATTGTATCATTATAAAAAGGACCTAGTTTATTCCAACAAATAGTAAATGAGTTTGCCTTATGTTGAACTCTGTAAGTGTGACCTACCTTGAAATAGGACTAACCTCAGTGAACATCATTGCTTGGAATCTCTCTCTCCATGGGTGGTTGGAGGATGCCACGGTTCATTTCCATATGTATCGGCCCTGCACTTAATAATGACAGTTATTTTGTTGATGTGCTTCTCATGACTAAAACAAAACTCTGTCTCCTCAGACTGAAATTTTTCCAGGACTGGATTGAAAACGGCGCCCCCTCCACCTTCTGGCTCTCAGGCTTCTACTTCACACAGTCTTTCCTCACAGGTACCCCAGCTTGTTAAAAACTTGTTGCAGTGTTATGTGTTTGTCTTCTTAGCTTTCATTTCAATGGATTTTGCTGCCATATCACTTTGTTGTTTAGACAGTTCTGTGCCATTGGCTTGGGTGGCTCATTCAGAACATCTTGCGGGGAAAAATTTAGTTTTGTAATGGTGTGGATGTGGGGAGGGGGGAGAATTTTCATAGTTTCATTTCTTCACCCCCTCGCACACCCCCTACAAAGGGCTTCACTGTGATATTTTAATATATTTTTCTTCTGAACTGTTTTGTCAATGTGCTTTGTTTTGGAGAATATCAATACATTCTTTTTAGGCTGTGAAAGAATGGGTCTGGAGGAGAAAGAGGGGTGAGAAGGTAGGGAGAACCAAAAGGGAGAAAAAGAGAATTTACTTTTGCTGTTTGTAACCTTGACACATTTTATGCTGTGAGGTCAATAAATCTGTGCTTGTCCTTGACATTGTCATCACTGGTATTGCAATGTAATTGTCTTTGCTGGTATTGTGATGTCATTGTCTTTGCTGGTATCATTATCTCCTCATTGTTGTCACAGTTACTGTCATGCCATTGTTGTCAGTAGTATTGTAATGTCATTGTTGTCCCTAGCATTGCAGTGTCATTGTCATAAATGCCATTGACATCAGACATAACACGGCACTGTGTTTCTTTCCCAGGCGTGTCTCAGAACTATGCCAGAAGGACAACCATCCCCATTGATTTGGTGGGTTTTGAGTTTGAGGTTTTGAGAGAAACACCAACTGAGAAGCCACAAGATGGTGCTTTTGTCTATGTAAGTAGTCTGCCATGTGTCACATCCATTTGTACATTCAGCATTTGTCTATATCAGTAATCTACCACATTTACGTTTATATGTTCACATTCATTTATTGTATGTCTAAGTGATTGGGATGCCGTGTTTCATGTTCCTTTGTAGGTCAGCATTTGTCTTGATTTGGTTGTCATGGTCATATTAGGTAGCGTAAACACGGCCTTGCGGGCACTCGCGGCCTTCCGAACACGTGGTACTGGTGAAATCGGGGTAATTCAGATCGCTGTTTCTTTGCTCTTTTGCTATAAAACACCAAATGCTGTACACCTTGTAAAAGTTCAGCTTTTCCTTGTTACAATGGTGTAAGTTGTTTATATGTCCGATTATTAGGAGCTGGAGAATCGGTGACGAAAGCGAAGCCCCTGGCGGTTGTAATGCGTGGTCGGCCGGTTTGAAAAATGACACGTTTGCATTTAAATGCTTCGCAGAAAGATTGATGATTACATACCGTCTTTTCATTGGCGGAGAACCATAGAGCTTTGGATGGGTTTTCCCATGGTATATTATTGGTCTATGGCGTTTAAATAGAAAGCCTTTAAAAATGCCGTCAAAGTTGTCATAGATAATTTTTTACACGAAATATGTAAAATACCGGCTCAAAAAAGGTATCAATAGAAAGATCAGTTCATTTTCTATTAGAATAAAGTAATCGGCTTGGAACTATTTTTCATCAATTATTCCGCGAAACTCGGAAAGCATGTGACCCCCACGCAGGGAGCCCTCGGTACACTACAGTATAGAGACGACTCGCTCGCCACGGGGGGCTGGTGGGGCGCCGGCCGAATCAACGCTATTGTTTTTGTCGAAATAACGACAGATCATCGTGTTTGCTGCGATAAAATACTGATTTGTAATGATCTTAAAGTCTTGAAAAAAATTAAGCTCCATATCTATGTTATAGTGATTGAACTCTGTTAATGTGGAGATGTTTGGTGCTCTTGGTACTCTTTTATTATCTGTCAAACATGGGATTGCAGCCAGTGAGCAACTTAAAAAAATTTGACCAAATTTTAAACAGCTACCATTTTCTTAAAAATCAACTGAGAGGTTAAAGAATGGTACGATAATTCTCAGGAGATATAGGACTGTCTTCAGAGAAAGTTGCATTTGAAAATAGCAAAAGTTGCAAGAAAAATCAGCAAAAGTTGCAAGAAAAGTTGCAAGACTTGTATAGCTAAAACAATGTCACGGAACTATTGGAATACACTGTTGCTATGCTCATTGCTATCAAAAGTAACCAATATGAGTTTTGTTAGATCGAAATCAGAAGTTAAATGTGAATGTCCACCAAAAAAAAAAAAAAAAAAAAAAACTGCATGGAGGTTGCCTGGTGTACAAAAACAGTTTGTCCCCTGACACGTGTGCCAGGTCCTTAAACTCTCGCTGACGTTGGGCAGGTGTGACCACCGTGGTTTTGGGGCTGTTCAAATATAATCTTACACTTTGTTTGGGACTTCCTACCCCCCTCCCTTACCCTTTCTTTTATACTTTCCAGCTCCCCCTCCCCCAATCAATCCCGTAATATTACGTTATTCGCTTTTAATAATAATATGACATTTATATTGTGCAAATCCGTGTTACAATCACTCTTCTATGCGCTTTACTTTTAAATTAATATAGTATTCATGAAAAACATGCATGCACACGTCATGTGGCATGATAATTAAAAGTGCGAGATGACATATTATATCTATCGTGCTTGCCGCTCAAGGTCCATTGCCACAATATGCCATGCTTACCGATTGAACTTACTCTGAGGGAATAGTGTAGTAACTCTCTTTTTATGTTATTTTTTAAAAATTACATTGACATAAATTATATTCCCCCCC